>NW_026852772.1:0-20364 GCF_026571515.1 Ruditapes philippinarum | reverse complement strand
GAAAAGAATAAAAATTAAATTTTATTCATAAAATTTACTGGGTGTAATATTCGATTTTTGTGACAACATCAAATTGTTGTCTTTTATACAATTGGGATGATTCAGGTATTTTTTAAATGTTTGATATGTTTAATAAGAAATCTCACAGGTTTATTTTTTTGAAAATTAAATCGTTTTTGCTCATTGTCTTTGGAATGAAAATTTTTTTGAAATGTAAAATAACTAAAGGGTATTTGATAAAATGATTGTAAATATTGATTTTATAAAGGAAATTAATTTAATTTGAGAATAAAATAAGAGTGGATGATCAAATAAATTTTTTTTGTAAAAGAATGAGTTAAAATAAAAGTTTTGTACATAGAAATTAGTTCCAACCACCCAAATTTTTTTAATCTCCTGCTTAAATATTGGAAAAAATTTTTTACTTTTGTAAATCAAGTCATTTCTACAGTGTTAAAAGGGAGGAAATTTGGGTTATGGTAACTTGTTACTTCCCTTTAGGTCAGGCCCTTTTATCAGAAAAATTACGTGTCAGTTGCATTTATTCCCTTTAGCCCATGAAACCAAGTTGCAGTGCTTAAATGAAAAGTAAAAATGTATATGTGGATAGCTTTGGCCCAAAATGACCAGCCAGTTTGTTTCAATATAACTTGTCCCATAGTTTATGTTTATTATTTTTGCTAAGTTTGTATGCTTGGTTTTATTTTTACTAATGAAAAATATTTTTTTTATAAAACCCTTTTGGAGGAATTTGCACTCACCCCTTTTTTTCTTTTTTGGATCTTAGTGAAAAAAATACCATTTTTTAAAAAAGTTATTTTTAAATTTTTACATTTTTTTGCTTATATAAGTCCATGTAACAAAAGACCCCCTTTAATGTTTTGTCGTAGATTTTGGACCCCCTGTAAATAACCCTTCGGGAAAACCTGTCGATGTCTTAAGAGGGGGTTTTTTTATACATTAGTTGAAAAACCACCAGTATTTATTTAAAAAGATGTTAAGCAGCTGAAATAAAAAAATGACATTTTAAATTTTTTTTATAAATTATATTAAATTATTATTTTTACGGTAAATTTTCTTTAAAAAAAAAATTTATGTTATATTTGCAATTTAAAAAAAGGTTTCTTCTTTTTATCACAAAAATTATAATGAATTTTTTTTTAAATCTATAAAAAACAAAAAATAGTACTGTCACATACAAAGGGTTTTGAATTTTGTTTGTGTAACAGATAAAATTTTGTCCAAAGGCATGATTCTTGTGTAAGAAAAAAGGGCTTTGTTCCCTATGAAAAATCTATGTTTAAAAAAAATCCAATAAAATTAAGAAAATATTACATATGATTTCTTGTTTATTATATGAAAAAGTGGCATGATACACTTTGTTTTGTTTTCCCATTGATCGCCCCTTTATTCAATATTTTGAGATGATATTTTGTGTATTACCAAAGCCAATGTAATATGAATGATACAAACAGCACTGGATGCAGGAAGAACTGTTACAGAAAGCTATATCAACTGAACTGATTAATGATATATAATTCAAACTAGATGTCGTGGGGCTTTGCTTTAAAAGAAACTGAAAAGAAATTGTATAGAAGGTGTTAGCAATATCCTCAGCAACATAGCATAAATTATATCCTGGAAGTAATTGAAGGAAAACACATGCAGAAGCTTCTTTCATTAATCTTGTAGATTGTTAATGTCGACGATGACGACATAGTTGATATAGGATCAAAAATAAGTCCGCATCACAGACACAAATATTAGTATTGATCGAGTGAATTTCACATCACAGACACAAATATCATTATTGGTCAAGTGGTGTCCGCATCACAGACACAATATCGGTATTGATCGAATGGTTTTTGCATCACAGACACAAATATCATTATTGGTCGAGTGGTGTCCACATCACAGACACAATATCGGTATTGATCGAATGGTTTTTGCATCACAGACACAAATATCGGTATTGATAAAGTGGTGTTCGCGTAACAGACACAATATTGGTATTAATCAAGTGGTGTCCGCATCACAGACACAAATATCAGTATTAGTCGAGTGGTGTCTGCAACACAAACAGAAATCTCAGTATTAATCAAGTGATGTCCCCATCACAGACACAAATCTCAGTATTAATCAAGTGGAGTCCGCATCACAGACACAAATATCAGTATTAATCAAGTGGTGTCCGCATCAGAGACAGAAATCTCAGTATTAATCAAGTGATGTCCCCATCACAGACACAAATCTCAGTATTAATCAAGTGGAGTCCGCATCACAGACAGAAATATCAGTATTAATGAAGTGGTGTCCGCATCACAGACACAAATATCAGTATTAATGAAGAAGTGTCCGCATCACAGACACATATATCAGTATTAATAAAGTGGTGTCCACATCACAGACACAAATATCAGTTATTAATAAAGTGGTGTCCACCATCACGGGAACACAAATATCAGTATTAATCAAATGGTGTCCGCATCAAAGACCAAATATCAGTGTTAAATGAAGTGGTGTCCCCATCACGACACAAATATTCATTTTGTTAATGAAGTGGTGTCCCATCCAAAAGCCACAGTATCGGTATTAATCAAGTTGTGTCCCCATCACAGACAGAAACAGTATTAATCAAGTGGTGTCCGCATCACAGACACAAATATCAGTATTAATCAAGTGATGTCCACATCACAGACACAAATATCAGTAAATATCAAGTGGTGTCCCCATCACAGACACAAATATCGGTACTAATCAAGTGGTTTCCCCATCACAGACAAAAATCTCATCACAGACACAAATCTCAGTATTAATCAAGTGGTGTCCGCATCACAGACACAAATATCAGTATTAATTAAGTGGTGTCCGCATCACAGACAGAAATATCGGTATTAATCAAGTGGTGTCCACATCACAGACACAAATCTCAGTATTAAATCAATTTGGTGTCCGCATCACAGACACAAATATCAGTTTTAAAATCAAGGTGATGTCCGCATCACAGACAGAAAATCGGTATTAATTAAGTGGTGTCCACATCACAGACACAAAATCAGTATTAATGAGTGGTTCCACACGAACCACAAATATCAGTATTAATCAAGTGGTGTCCCATCACAGACAGAAACAGTATTAATCAAGTGGTGTCCGCATCACAGACACAAATATCAGTATTAATAAAGTGGTGCCCACATCAACAGAACAAAAAATGGGTATTAATCAAGTGGTGTCCCAATCACAGGACACAATATGGTATTATCAAGTGGTGTCGATCCACATCACAGACACAAATATTGGTACTAATAAAGTGGTGTCCCAATCACAGACACAAATAACAGTATTGATCAAGTGGTGTCCACATTACAGACAGAAATATCAGTATTAATCAAGTGGTGTCCGCATCACAGACACAAATATCAGTATTAATCAAGTGATGTCCGCATCACAGACACAAATATCAGTATTAATCAAGTGGTGTCCGCATCACAGACACAAATATCAGTATTAATCAAGTGATGTCCGCATCACAGACACAAATATCAGTATTAATCAAGTAATGTCCGCATCACAGACACAAATATCAGTATTAATCAAGTGATGTCCGCATCACAGACAAATATCAGTATTAATCAAGTGGTGTCCGTATCACAGACAGAAATATCAGTATTAATCAAGTGAAGTCCGCATCACAGACACAAATATCAGTATTAATCAAGTCCGCATCACAGACAGAAATATCATTATTAATGAAGTGGTGTCCGCATCACACACACAAATCTCAGTATTAATGAAGTGGTGTCCCCATCACAGACACAAATATCAGTATTAATCAAGTGGTGTCCACATCACAGACACAAATATCAGTATAAATGAAGTGGTGTCCGCATCACAGACACAAATATCAGTATTAATCAAGTGATGTCTGCATCACAGACACAAATATCAGTATTAATCAAGTGGTGTCCACATCACAGACACAAATATCAGTATAAATCAAGTGATGTCCACATCACAGACACAAACATCAGTATTAATGAAGTAGTGTCCACATCACAGACACAAATATCAGTATTAATCAAGTGGTGTCCACATCACAGACACAAACATCAGTATAAATGAAGTGGGTGTCCCATCAACAGACACAAATATCAGTATTAATCAAGTGGTGTCCGCATCACAGACACAAAATATCAGTATTAATCAAGTGGTGTCCACATCACAGACACAAAATAATCAGTATAAATCAGAGTGATGTCCCACATCACAGACACAAACATCAGTATTAATGAGATGTAGTGTCCCACATCACAAGACACAAATATCAGTATTAATCAATGGGTGTCCACATCACAGACACAAACATCAGTATTAATGAAATGGTGTCCCCATCACAGACACAAATATCAGTATTAATGAAGTAGTGTCCACATCACAGACACAAATATCAGTATCAATCAAGTGGTTTCCACATCACAGACACAAATATCAGTATTAATCAAGTGGTGTCCCCATCACAGACACTCAAGAGGTGTCCCCATCACAGACAGAAATCTCAGTATTAATCAAGTGGTGTCCGCATCACAGACACAAATATCAGTATTAATCAAGTGATGTCCGCATCATAGACAGAAATATCAGTATTAATCAAGTGATGCCCGCATCACAGACACAAATATCAGTATTAATGAAGTGGTGTCCGCATCACAGGCACAAATCTCAGTATTAATCAAGTGGTGTCCGCATCACAGTCACAAATATCAGTATTAATCAAGTTATGTCCGCATCACAGACACCCAAATATCAGTATTAATCAAGTGGTGTCCGCATCACAGACACAAATATTGGGTATTAATCAAGTGGTGTCCGCATCACAGACACAAATATCAGTATAATGAAGTGATGTCAGCATCACAGACACACATATCAGTATTAATCAGTTGATGTCCGCATCACAGACACAAAATATTCAGTATTAATCAAGTGGTGTCCGCATCACAGACACAAATATCAGTATTTTAATGAAGAAGTGTCCCGCATCACAGACACAAATATTGATATTAATAAGTGGTGTCCGCAATCACAGACACAAATATCAGTATTAATGAAGTGGATGTCCGCATCAAAGACACAAATATCAGTATTAATCAAGTGGAATTCGCATCACAGACACAAAATCTCAAGTAATTAATGAAGTGGTGTCCGCGTCACAGATACAAAATATCAGTATTAATCAAGTGGTGTCGCGATCAAGACACAAATATCAGTATTAATGAAGTGGTGTCCCAATCACAGACACAAATATCAGTATTAATCAAGTGATGTCCGATATAGACAGAAATATCAGTATTAATCAAGTGGAGTCCCCATCACAAACACAAATATCAGTATTAATCAGGTATTGATCAAGTGGTGTCCGCATCACAGACACACTTATCAGTATTAATCAAGTGGCGTCCGCATCACATACACAAATATCGGTATTGGTCAAGTCGTGTCCGCATGATTACAAAATGGGTACTTTCGGTTTAACGAAAATTTTACACAAACCCGCAAAAACTCTACTGAGGCTA
The DNA here is from genome assembly GCF_026571515.1 of Ruditapes philippinarum. Taxonomy (NCBI): domain Eukaryota; kingdom Metazoa; phylum Mollusca; class Bivalvia; order Venerida; family Veneridae; genus Ruditapes; species Ruditapes philippinarum. The sequence continues at coordinate 14,791 of NW_026852772.1, read as the reverse complement.
AAACCATAAAATCTGGAAATTTTTATAAAATTTTCATGAGAAGTTTTAAATGAAAAAATATAAGTAATAAAAAAAATTTACTTGAATAAAGCAAATATCGTTTTTTGTGCAATTCTTAGAATGACTTGAATGAAAAGCGTTGCAACGATTTTCAATTTTATGTGATTTTGCACAAATAAAATAATTATCTGGAAAAGCGGGATGAGGGAAACGATATGGAAATGTGCACTAAAGTTATTGGTCCACACTACATTAAATAGTTCAGAAATTTCGGAAAAAATATTTTTCAGTCCGTCATGTCCAAAAAAAAAAAAAAAAAAAAAAAAAGAAAGAAAAGAAAAGAAAAGAAAAAACAACACGTCAGTTGGGTCCCCTTTAAGAGACTCACTTCCAGTGTATCTTGCAAAATCACAACCTGGTCTCCCGGGTCAACAAACATAATTATACCTGGCCGCCAATAAACTTTTTGTGACAAAGAAAAAAACCCGCAGAATTGTCTGAACAAAATAGAATAGTACGTTGACATTGTCATACCGCGTACGAACTTGTTTATGAAGTATGTGATATCTATTTGGCATTTATTTGACACCTGAACTTCTCAGGACGGATTCCGAGAAAAATATACAATAAAGAGTCAAATAGTACACATAGGTAAGTAAAAACACCTTGGCAAAATTTCTACGAGCGGTAACTAATTACATTCTTTTTATTATACAATAATACACGTTTGCTTCCCTTTGTTACAAGATCGTATTCTACCCAGTTACTTTTTTTTGCTTAAATACTATAATCAAATTTGATTTTAAAAAAGTATTTATAATTGCCACACAGTCTCTTTGTAAATATTAAAATAACATGATGTTTTTGACTTCACACAAAGTAGATGCATGTATGTTTATGTTTAATTCTACAGCACGTACTATTAGGTGGTCACAATTTGAATATATAGTGTCTTTTTTGAAAAAAAAACTGACCAACTTTACTTGTCCCGTAATAGGAAACGCAGCTTTCCATACATAGATTATCCAATTAGACATATTCAGTAAGAATTTCATTTATTTCAATAAATTTCTGTGAGTAAAATATTGTACTCAAGGATTTAGGTGTCCGCAACTGACTTAGTTTCAAAAACCACACAAAAATTTCTCGATTCCTTTAATTAAGTTAATTATGTGTATCTTGAACATGCATTCTAAATAACTAAAACCCTTAAATATAGAATATATATATTTTCAAAGGTAAATGCTAAAAGTATTGAAGTGATGATAACATTTTGATAGCCATATTTCTTGTTGTTTTTGTTTAGTTTTGAGATGTATCAAATTTCCATCTTAATGTTATTAAAACTTGAATGAGACAAGGGATTTTTCCATTTGAGCATGAATACAGACGACTAAACAATAGTTATATATCACATCCTATAAAATGTAACCATGTCCAGCTTTCACACTATGTAATTTCCCAGTATAAATCATATATAAATCATTATTGAATCTAATTCTATCTTTTTAATTTAGTTTTCATTTTGAAAGTAGAAAATTCCATACCGAACCACCAATGTACTACATGTACTAGCATTATTCTCATTCTCTGTTCCAAAAAAAAAATCCATATAAAATAAATATTGTACTCCTTGAATCGTTTTCATTTTCAGAGTCCAAAAAATCATATCAAATCCTTATTGTACACGAAGTATCAAAAAGTCTGACCATGAAAATTAATAAAAATAATAAATGGTGGTATTGAATAAAAATTATTGCTTTTGTGCATCGTTGAAAACAGTACTGTACAATATTGGCCTCGTATAGAAATGCAAAACCTATAAGATTCGGCTAGCACCTTGTGTATTGTACTTAACAATAAATGAACAATAGCTTCATAATATATAATGATTTAGAATAATAGTGATTCGAGCGATCTTAAGACTTTTCTATAAAATACATTATAAAATACATTCGATTGACTTAAATAATAAAACGCTAGAAATAGTTGATCTTTCACTAACTACTTTTTTTAATTGAAGAGAAGTAAATGCAACTATATATGTCAGGAAAAGCTATTTTTGTTATCTCCCCGCATATTTTGTAATGTTCAGTTCTGTTCTGAACCTGATGGTGTAAACTGCAGGAGATTTCTTTCCACCGCCAGTGCTTCATTTGCATTTTGATGGCATGTTAATACATTACATGCATGTTTCTTAATTCAACAAATTGATGATACGATATTTCATTTTAATCCAGTCACTTTATGTTCATTTGAGTCTAAGGGGATTAAAAATGAGAAAATTTGACAGTTTATTTAAGTAGACGCGAACTCTAAAGTAATTCCGATTACACGGGATTTCACGGAAATTTTTGTACATTAATGCTGATGGTTTTAAACACTTGTTTTTTTAAGGCAACACGAAAACATGTAGTTTTAAATCTATTACGAACATCTGACGTTTTTTTCTTTACGCCACCTCGTACATATCATATAGCCTGGTGTTTCGATGCTCTTTCTGTTAGTTATGAAAATTTTTAGTAAAAATATAGTTTACTGCTGCATATTGCAACAGAACATTGCACATGTAATTATAATATATCAAGGGAGGACAACCCATAACTTTTTTTAATGACTAGTGGCGTAAGTTTTTGCAAGGTATTACTGTATTAATAACAAAACTAATAAAAATTTAATGTATGAGTATGTAAAACTTATCAAACTGAATCACGCCCGTTTAACTCACAACGAGTGAAAAATGTCCATCGGTAAAAATGTTGTGAGCAACTTCCGTTCCTCGTTGTGAGCACCCATCTATGACGTGTGACACGATAAACAAGGTGAGTTTTTCATAATTTTTGAAGATTACAGACATTTATGTAAAAATATTGGAATGCAGTTAGCTAGCGATGTGTTTTCCGAGTATGCACATGTAAAGATATTGCATGTTGGTGGACAATTTGATGGAAATATCGTGCGACGCAGTCACTCGGGGTAGCTGGAAAACTGGAGACAACTTCTCTTTGGACCTAATTTAACATTGAAAACGTCGATTCTGGTGACGTTTTGTGCATTCTAACCTAAAACAGATGCCCACAAGTCTTCAGCGTAAATTATTATCTGAAAGTCTTCATAGAAACGAAGATATACCCTTTTTTGCTTTAATCCTCGTTGTGAGCACCATAACCTCGTTGTGAGCAAGACAAGCGCAGTGCGCATATGGTTTTAATATGTAATTCAGATGGTGAAAATATAATTTTCAATCTACCAAAGCAATTAAAACGTTTTTGCACAGCAGCATTTCTTTGCAAGACGTACGTTGTGCATACTCCAAAGGGAGGCATATTAGTTTTGAACTGTCCGTCTGTCAGTCCGTCAATCCGTCCGAAAACTTTAACATTGGCCATAACTTCCTTATAAGTAAACGGATTTGATTCATATTTGAACACAACATCCCTTAGCACAAGACCTTCCTACGGACCTGTATTTTTTTACCTTGACCCCTGAATGGCCTTTACCTTGAAGCTCAAATTGTCCAAAAACATTTAAGATTGGCCATAATGTCCTGGCATAATGTTTAGGCACAACACCTCTTTGGACAAGGCCTTCCAACTATCCTATATTCTTTTGACCTTGACCCCTGAATGACCTTCACCTTGAAGGTCAAATTGTCCAAAAACTTAAAAATTGGTCATAACTTCCTTATTAGTATACGGATTATACTCATATTTTGACACAACAACCCTTTAGGCAAGACCTTCAAACTGGTTTGTATTATTTTTACCTTGTACCCTGAATGACCTTCTAGAATATCCAAAAACTTTAACATTGGCCATAACTTCTTTATTAGTAAGTGGAATTAATTCATATTTGGACACAATGCCCCTTTGGACAAGACCTTCCACCTTGAACTTGAATGACCTTCACATTGAAGATCTAATTGCCCAAAAACAAATAATCTATCTGGTCCATAAATCAAAGGACAAAGCACCACTTCGGGGGCATGGTCAACTTACCGTGACAGTTCTTGTTTTACATACCTTGGTCAGTCTTCAGATTGTGAAATTGTTGAAATATTCATAAACGCCCCGTGATGTTCAATCGTGCCACACTAGAGTATACGAAATAAAATACCCGATTTACCTCCACTGATTAGTTCTTCTGTTAATCTGATGACTTGTGAATATGAAGAATAATTTTCAAAAAAAACAAAAAAACAAAGAAGAACGATTGCAAAGAAAAACTATTGTACAAAAACGTTTTGATTGCTTTTTGTAGATTGAAAATTGTATTACATATTAAAACCAAACAAGCACTGCGCTTGTCTTGCTCACAACGAGGTTATGGTGCTCACAACGAGGATTAAAGCAAAAAAGGGTATATCTTCGTTTCTATGAAGACTTTCAGATAATAATTTACGCTGAAGACTTGTGGGCATCTGTTTTAGGTACGAATGCACAAAACGTCACCAGAATCGACTTTTTCAATGTTAAATTAGGTCCAAAGAGAAGTTGTCTCTAGTTTTCCAGCTACCCCGAGTGACTGCGTCGCACGGTATTTCCATGAAATTGTCCACCAACAGGCAATATCTTTACACGTGCATACTCGGAAAACACATCGCTAGCTAACTGCATTCCGATATTTTTACATTAATGTCTGTAATCTTCAAAAATTATGAAAAACTCACCTTGTTTATCGCGTTACACGTCACAGATGGGTGCTCACAACGAGGAACGGAAGTTGCTCACAACATTTTTACCGATGGACATTTTTCACTCGTTGTGAGTTAAACGGGCGTGTGAATGTTACTGTGTATTTGAAAACCCACATGTTCGCGACTTTTCCCGAATTTCGAAGCAAAATCTGGAAAATATATTTTTAGAGGATTACCACTCATGAATGTTAACTTTTAATAAAGTATTAAAGAACAACAACAAACATTGTTAGATTAAAATATTTACTGGCATTATAGAAAGTGGTTTATAAAATAATAATTTATTGCAGTATCTTTTTTTATTATAAATTAAGGACATAAACAAACAGCTGATATGATCAATGACAACTTCGGAGCTTTGATGGGAGATGAATCTTCTTAAAATACGTAATTATCTGCCCCTTTCGATGTGCTGAATTCGAATCACAGTCATCTGAAATATAAAAAAATATGACAAGCTGTTAAACTGAGCCCGCAATTTCGTGAAAATAATATCACAATGCACATGCTTTTTACATAAAGTTATTAAATACAAATATAACAACATATTTAGTTTACTTGATTTTTACGGTTTTATCAAAATAAAACTTTACATGAAAATTGCTTTATGTTATGAATGAGGGAACCTATTGTGGGGGCTTTTTGGGTTTTTTCATCGGTTTGAAAGTTCCCGACCTTTTCCAATTTTTTTTGGGGTTACTATTGAAAAAAAGGGTTTCAGGGAACCCCCCAAAAAAATCATGTAACTTTTTAGTAGGGCCGACTATTCTGTACATGGAGAAAATTCGTGAAAGTGCAACATTTTTGTTCGCTGGTTAGATAAATAATTCAAATCCCCAATTTGGGGGATTTAAAATATAAAAAGGGGAAAACCAAACAACGAAAGTAGTTCTACCAGATTTTTTGTCAAAAAGTGAAAAATTTTGAATTGTAGTATTCTTTTTTGTTTGTGTTTTTTCTATCGTATTTTTTGCATTTTTCAGTAAAAAACCCAATTAGTATTCTTTCGCTTTAATTTTTGGAAAGGATTTAGTTCGTCCCAAAAAAAGTTTTCGATAAAACTGATCTATCTTTTCAAAAAGGGGTTTACAGAAAATTTTCCCAAAATTTTATTTAAAATTATTTAATCTGTTTTGGAATTATATTTTGGGTTTTGTTGGCCCCCAGTTTGAAAAATTTCGTGCCCTTGATATATTTTTTGTTGTTTGAGTTTTTTCCCCTTGGGTTTTCCCGCATATCATTTTTGTCTTTTTTTAAGGGGCTTTTTTTGAAAAAATTCAAAGTGTTTTTAATTTTTGGAAAAGGGAAATTTTTGTGTTTATATTTTTTTTGAGTTGCTTTTGGTTTTAAAATTAGTTTTAAAAATGAGTGAATTAAATAGTTGTTTTTTTAATTAAAGAAATTTTGAGTGTGTCTGGCTAATTTGAAAATGCCCATAAATTTTTCGTGATTTGGAACCTTTGAAATTTTTTTTCAAAAAACCCTTTAATCTAGCTCCCCTGTTTCTTAATCTCCATTTTTTTTAAATAAAAAACTTTGAAAATTTGTGTTTATTTTTATTTTGGGCAAGATTTCGCAGAGAGGGTTTGAAAAGAAATATTTTTGAAAAGAAAATGCTATTATTGGTACATTCAACCCAAAATGGGGGTTTTGTTTTTTTTATGATTTTTGATGAAATTTTTAAAATAACTTTTTAAAATGAACTTATAATTGTGGGGGCCAATAAAAAGATATAGTATTTTATATTTTAATATCCCTTTACGGGTTTTTTAAGCTGTTTTCAATGTTTTTAAATATTTAATCACCGTAAAAAATTTAAAAACTAGCGGGGGGCTTTTCTTTCTATTTTTGGGTTTTTGTTTTTAAGGGTTAAATCGAAATTAAAATTTGGTCGAATGGGGTGGGTTTTAACTTTTAAATTTAAATATTTTTTGGGGGAATCTTTAAAAAGATGTGTTTTGAAGAAGCTAATACTTTGACGAACGTAAGATCCAGACGTTCTATTGGTTAAAACATTTTTTAAAATCTGAATTTTTAATCGAACAAACTTAAGGGTTTTTTTTTAAAGCATAAGAGATATCAATTTTTATCGAAAGATAAGGGGAACGTATTTTTTCACTCGATATACCTCGGGTTTTTTGTAGATCATTTATAGAAAGTGTTTAATGGGTTTTTTATTTTACCAAAAATTTTGAGGTTTTTATTTTAATATAATTTGGCAGTTTCCCGACATAGGAAAAATTGATTTAACTTTTTTTTTTATGTGATGTAATTTGTTTAATTCAGAGTTATTTCCTCGATTTCATTGACTTATGATTCTTCTTGATTGATGATTTTTGTTTTTTCAGAGTGTTAATTTTCCTCATTTATTGATTATGATTTCATTCTTGATTGATGTTGGGGTTATTAAATTTCTAATGATCAATCAACTTATTGATTTACTGATTGAAATTGGACATGTCATGGAGCTTAATATAGATGGAGAAGTAACTTAGACGTCATAACATTAAATTCAGTATTATGGGGTTGTTCTAACGCAAGTTATCATGTGTTTCGGGATTTTCCAGATTTGATGCATCCTGGGTAATAGTAGCCAAAATACCGCCATATTGAATTCCAAGAGGCAACATTGACAAAAAAAAAGACGAAGCATTTTCTACTTACATAAGAAGCAATATTAATTTATGTTAAAACGTACTATACAACACTTTTCCACACAGATATTTTTCAACAAAAAACAACAATGGGGCAAATTGTAAACAGTAGTTCATGGATATCGGCCGAAGTTTAACGAGAATGCGGAGAATCGGGGACTAGTGGGAAAACACCGATTTATCACCGAAAAGCGCACTGTGGATCTAGAATCTGACTACAAAATTTTCTGGCCCCCAAACCTTTTAAATAATTTGGGGACTTAAAGACGAAAAAATTAAAATTTGTAAGATTTTAAAATTTTGAAAAATTGTTTTTTTAGAAGAAATACAAAATTTTTTGGAGAAACTTTTTGATTAAATTATAAAGGTATAAAACCTTTTTGAAAATAAACATCGGGCAAAACCTTTTTTAATGTTAGGGGCCGGTTCCCTTAAGGAAATTTTGGGGAGTCTTTTCACCCCTTAAATTTGGTTGGGTGATTCCCAAAAAGAAATCTTTTTTTTTTTTCCAATTTTTTGTGTTTCCCAAATGTAAAGACATTTTGATTTTTTGATTTAAAATTTTGGTTTTAAATGGAACCCCTGAATGCCAGTGGCCCACATGTTTAAAAAAATTTGGGTTTTTGGAAAATATGTAAAAAACTTTTTTTTAAAAAATTTTTAGGGCTTGAAGTTAAGCAGAGGAAAATGCTTGGATTACCTCAGAATATTGCTTATTGTTGTTAAAAAAATTTCCAAGCCTTATGGTCACATATTCATGGAAAAAATTCGAAGAAAGGAAAAATTAGATTGTCAGGTGTTATAGATTCCAGTCCGCTTATCATTTACATACAATCTGGAAAACTTTCAGTAGTGTAACTGGGGTCAAAAACTAATCCTGTATCTAATGGAATTGTTGTAAAAAGTTCTTTTTTTGTTTAAAGCATAAGTTTAATGTATATATGTATTATAATAGAAATTAGATATATGTATGGATAATTTGTGTAACCACATGTGAAAACCTGGAACATCCATTGCTAAAGCAATTTGTTAGTAACAATACCATTACAGACAAAGAAAGGTACGGTAATAATATCATTTATATTAGATTTTGAATGCAAGAAAAGATTAAAATTATTTATTATCCATTCCTCGTTCTTAGTACAAAAAGTCCATATCACTTTTATATTTTGTATTAAGTTTACTTGATAAAACACTTTCTTTTTTCTTTTTAGCTGACTTTAGTCTTAAAGTTTGGAGAGGTCCTATTCCCCGGCGTCCACGTCCATTTTCAATTAAAGTTTTGGTTTTTGCCATATCATCAACCACATCTTATGTGACAAGGTTCATAAACTCTAGGCACCACTATTTTCACAGATTTTTCCCCTTGAATTAAGTTTTCCTTAAAAAATTTTTTTCGCTAAATCGTTCCCCCCCAGCCCCTCCTTTTTTTAGGGATCAATTCAATAAACTTCAAATATATGTTCGCTTTCATTCAACCCAAATCTTATGTGACAAGGTTCATTACTCTGCACCATATTTTCAAATTTATCTTCCTCTTTGAAGGATAGAATTTTTCCTAAAAAAGTTATTTTAGCTCGACATTCGATAATGAATTAGTAAGCTATTGTTTCACCAGTGCGTCAGTTTTGGGTTTGTGGGCATTGTGTCAGCGTGGGTAATTTATTTTTAATTTTTTTTTGTAATTTTAAAATATAAAATCCTTTAATTGGGTTTTAAACTTTGAAACTTTTTCACCCAATCTTCCAAAACCTGTAACGGGAGGAAAAAACGGGTCAAGCATTTTGATAAAATTAAATCCCCTTTCTGATTTAAATTTTTAATGTTTTTTTAAATTTTCCCTACCACCTCAGATTTTTTCTATACTTTTAAATCGGGCTGGGAAAAAGTTAAAATTTTTATTCTTTTTTTAAAGGATAATGGCTTCTTTAAAGGGCCAAAAACAGAAAACAGGGTTTTAAAAAAGGAAAAATTTTGGTTCCTTTTTTTAAACTTTTTTAATTATCAAGGCTTTTTTCTTTTTCGCACTTAAAATGGTACCCCTTTTTGGGCTGCCCTCCCGACACTAATTTATTTACTTTTTTTATTTTTTAAAGGGGAATAAACTTCGTAATTTAAAAATATATTTTCCCTTACCCTTAACCAAAGTTATGTACGGGTTTGTTAAGCAAGCCCCAAATTTGCAAAAATTACCCCCCCAATAAACTTAGTTTTTTTTTACTTAAAAAATTTTTATTTTTTTAATAAACTTTTTTAAGTTTAAAAGGTTCCCTCTTATTTAAATAAATCCCCGTTTTTCCTTTCATAAAATTCTTTTATTGACTAGGTTCAAAAACTTTTAAAGAAATTTTTTCAAAATTAAATTTTCCCCTTTTAACCCTTGGTTTTTTTTTTAAAAAAAATATTATAAGAAATTTTTAAATTTATTTTTTAGTCCCCTCCCTGTAAAGGGGGTGAGTAGGTGGGGCCCCTGTGTCCGGTGCTTCAATTTAAAAACCATAAAAAATCCCCTTCAAAACCCTGACTGCAAATAAACCAAACTTTAAAAAATGATTTTGGGGTAGTCCCCTTTAAAAAGTTGTTCAAAGGGTTTCCCGGCCCTTTTCCCAAAATAGGGTATTAAATGGGGCCCAGAAAAGGTTTTTAAAAAAAACCCCAAATTTAAAAAAAATTTTTTTGTCTGAAAGTACAGGGGCCCAGAGTTTTTTTGGTATAGGTTTATATTAGGGGTTTCCTCTCCCAAGGGTTTTAAAAATTTTTCCCTGTGTAAAAATTGGGCCCCCCCCCGGGGGGTCTGGGTTTTTCCTTATATGTTTTTAAAAAATCTAAAAAATTTTCTTCTCTTGATTTGGCAAAGGCTACATATTAGAAATTATTGGGCATGAAACAAATTGTTTGGGGTAGACCTTCTATCAAAGATTGTTCAAATAATGGCCCCTAGGGTCCAAAATTGGCCCGCCCTACGGGGGGTCATGATTTTTTTTTTAATTTTATACCTTAGTGAAAATAAAAATCTTTGGGTTGAAAGTAAATCGGTCCTAAGAGCTTTGATTTTGGTCTATTGGTTCATCTTCGTGTCCAAAAACCAAACTTGTTCAAATTGTTGATTGCTAGATTTATCGGCCCCACCCTGGGGGGTTCATTTTGGATTTTTTACTATCTGTATATAGTAAAATCTTAAAAATCTTCTTTTAAGAACCCCAAAAGGGCTGACTAAGATATTTGATTACATTTCTATGGGGTTCTACCGTTTGTTCCCAAATAAAGCCCCGGGGTTTTTAAATTGGCCCCGTCCCGGGGGCCTAAATATACAGGTAATTTTAAGCATAAAAAACATTGTCAAAGATTGTTCAAAAAAAAACCCGGGGATCAAAATGGCCCTCCCCCAGGTGTGCCCTTTTTTTTAACTAATGTGAAAAAAAAAAATTTTTTTAAAAAAAAAAACCCCTAGCCTTAAATGTTTAGCATAAAAACATTTTTAAGGGTTTTCCCCCAATTTTTTAAAAAAAAACCCCGGGGGTTTAAAAACGGGCCCCCGGGGGGGGCCCTTATACGGGGGGATTTTGGGGCCCACAGCCCCTTTTTTTTAAATTTCTTATAAATTTACACTATTTGTTGACAACATGCTTTTTTAATTTTCCAAAAATTACCCCCCCCCCCCCCCCCTTTAAAACTTATTTAGGGAATTTATGAAAACCAATGTTCGTTTATATTTTGTCTTCCAAAACCAACTTACTCCCCTCTTGATATTTGGTATACATTATTGAGTGGCCCCCCCCCAATACCGCGGTTTTTGTTTTCGGGTCTGTCGCTCACCACGCCCCCTTGTTTACCGTTAAATTTTCAACATTAATGGGCAATGGTAGGAAATTTTTCTGTAACATTTTTTTTGAGCAACTACTTTCACAGGCTATTAAGATATTGTGCAAACAGCATTGACACATGTATCATATGTTTAGATTCGATTTCAAGTTTTTCATTCCATTTCCCTGTTAACTGCTTAGTTAAAATTTTCAAATTAATGGTCGGGTGTGTAAAATTTTTTTCAAAACTTAAACGCATCATGATATTTGGTATAGAAATGCAACCCGGCCCTTTCTGTTTTGCCCATTTTTTTTTTTTTTTTTTATTTTTTTTTGTAAAATTTTTAAAATCATTCATTTTTATTGTTGAATTATTTTATCACCTTTTAAAAATCAAATTGTTCCATACTTTTTTATTTACATGATTAAGTTTTGTTTTAACATACGAAACACACTTGATTCCCTTTTTTAAAAAATTGTTTTTTTTAAAACCGGCTTTTTAACCGGGCACAAGTGAAAAGATAATATTTTTTTAAAATTCTTTGCATTTTTGGACAAAACAAAAAAATGTATCTTTTTTAAATTTATCAAAAAAAAAAACCAAACAGTGTTGCATTTTAGATTTATTCGAAATTTTGTGGGAGTTTAAATTTTGCTCATAAAAATTTTATCTTTTTTTCGGGAAAAAATATTTGATTTTTTGGAAAAACTATTTTGACTTAAAATTTCCGAAAAAAATAAAATACCCCCAAAAATTTAAAGCATAAAAATATTACATTTGTTTAAATTTAAACCTTTTTCCCTTGAGGGTAATAGGGGTTACATGTATAAAATTTTTTTTATGTTCATTTTCCTTTTGCTTGTTTTCTATCATTTAATCCATTTTTCCAAAAAAATTAAATTTGGTTTAAATTTTTAATTATGAGCATTTTTTTTTAAATTTCCCTTTTTATTTCCCTTTTGTAAAAAACTTTTAAATCAGTAAAAATATTTTTAAAATAAAAGAAATTTCCAATTGTTTATAAGTACCAACCCAATTTTTAAAGAGTTGTTTCCGATTTATAAAAAATTTTTTTAAAAAAATGCCCTTAAAAAATTGGCATCACCATACTTTTACATAAAAAATTTAAAAAAAAATTATTAAAATTTGAAAGCAATTTGGGGCAATTTTAAGGGAAGATACATAGATAAATTATCGTGCCCAAAAAATTTTGTTTTTATGTTAGCAAGTTTTTTGTATAAAATTGTTTTTAATTAGAAAAAACATGTTAAATGTATAAATTACTAAAATATTAAAAAGTTTTTATAAAAAATGTTTGTAGAACATTAAATTGTTTTAAGATTAGTATTAGATAAGGCGATGAAATTTATTAATCTGTTATAAATTAATGTATTATTATTTGAGAAAAAAGGTTCTGAAATATTCCCTTTGGGTTTTAAAAGGTGTTTTCTTAATATGGTATTATTGTCTCTTGCCCAGAAATTACATTTTTTAGCTAATTGAAAAAGTCAGCTTAAGACAGTAAAGATTCCGGGTTTTGTCCGTCCCCATATTTCAATAAGGTATTTTAAAACCCTACTCAGTTTAAAAACGTAAAAAATTCTCTTTACTGTGGGGAAAAAACGTTTTAAATTTAATTTTGGTCTTTTGAGAAAAGGTCGCGTAGGAAAAAAAAAGTTAGTATTCCCCCACCCTTTTCTTTATTGCCCCTTTTGCTTTTTTTGGGGATTATTAAACCTTTTTCCTAAATGCCCCCTTTTCCATTTGAAATGTTTCTTTGCAAAAGTAAAAAACAAAAATTTTTAAAAAATTTTTTGCTTTTAGGGAAATTAAAATAAATATGAAAACCCTTTTTAAAAGTACTTTTTTTTTTTTTTTTAAATCTTAAAAATTTTTAAAAATTAAATATTTTAAAAAATACCTTATTTTTTTTTTTAAATTTCTTTAAAATTAAACATTTCCCAAAGTTTATTTTTTCATGTTTTGAAAAAAAATGTTTTAAAAGGTAATCTGTTGTCTTTTTTTAAAAGCTTATGTGGGAAATATAGTTTTCTGGGGTATTTTTATGTATTAATTTTTTATACAAAAATTCTTCATCATTTTAAAAGGGATTAGTCAAAAATGTCTGCGCTTTTTTTTGGGAAATTTTAATTTTTTGTCCCCTTAGAAAATTTTAATTTAAAGTTTTTTATTATTATTTTCTTTTTTCCCCTCTTTAAATGAAATATTCAACCGTTTTAAATGCCAAAACAGTTTAAATAATCTGTTTCTTTTGGCCCAAAATTTTCCTTTATTCTTTAAAAATTTGCAACTTTTTTTAGTAAGAAATATGAAATTTAAATGCGCGCAAATACACCCAAGTGCTTCAGCGCTTTGTTTTCGGGTCCTGATCGGTTAAAGCCGTTTTTTTTTTTTAAAAATACAATGGGGGCCCCCAAAAACCGGGAAATATAAAAAACACTGATAGGGAATCCCGGAAACAATTTTTGAAAAGTCTGTTGCTGTAATCGGGAAAAAAGGGAGACCCGGGGGTTTTTTTCATATTGTTATTAAAAGAATGGGCCTGATTAAAAATAAAATTGGGGTTTAATAAAAATTTAAATTTTATATTTTTTTCAGAATGACGAAAAAGGAAATAAAAACTTTTGATTTTAAATTTTCATTAAAAAATTTTTATTAGTAATGATTTTGATTATTTTTTTTTCCCCCTTTTCAATGATAAAAAAGGAAAATGTTTCTGGGGTGAATTTTTGATGTCCTATATAAATCTTTTTGGATGTGGGAAAATAGTTTAATGGAAAATTCTTATAAAAAATAAAATGAAAATTTTAAATTACCCGATTTGTAAAAATCATGGGGGGTTTTTGATTAAAAAAAATTTTAAAAAAGATCGCTGCTTTAATTTTAAAATGCTTTTGCCCTTTACATTTTTAGGGTTTTTCATTATTTTTGAAAATTTTAAATTGGGTTTAAAATTAAATTAAATTACAAAATTATTAAAGGGTTCTAAATTTTCAGGCATGGGGGGAAAAAGAAACTAAAAAATTGACTTTTCTAAAATGTCCCCGCTAATAAATTTTTTCGTAAACCGGGGTCACCCCCCTTTTTTTCTTAGTCCCCTCCCTTTCCCTTCGCCATTAAAAAAAGGGGTTTGGGAATTTAAAAAATGGGCCATAAAGTAAATATGTGTACGAAAAACATTCCCATTCTTCTAAATTTTTTGTGAAAAAAATGGCTGTTTTCTTTAAAAGTCCCCCTTTACAACTTAAAAATTGTAAAATATAAAAAAAACTGTTAAACACTAATCAATTGGGCCAACAAATTTTGATGGCCCTTTTTGGGCCCTTGAAAACCAACATGTCAACTTAATTTTTTTGTTAAAATGGAAACGGGGGGGAATTTTAAAAATTGGGTTTAAAAATCACTTTTTTGCGTTTTTTTTTTCCCCAAATTTTGGGATTTCAAAGTGTTTAAAATTCTCAATGGATTGAATAGGGGTCAAAGGGCTTTTCAGCTTGGGTTACACGTTCCTTTAAATGATCAATCTGGGGTATTTATACCCTTTTCAAAAGTCCAAATTTTTGGCGATGAGGGTGCACCCCCCCCCTTCCCCCCCCAAACAAAAGGGGGAAAAATC
>NW_026852771.1:0-208158 GCF_026571515.1 Ruditapes philippinarum | reverse complement strand
TATATGATATAGTTTGAAGCCTTTGATTCATTACAACACAATGGTGTAATGATTTTGTTGGGGCTGGACTGTGCTGATACTTTAATTTTCGTTTAAAACACCAAAAATACGTAAATGTTCCTAATTTTGCTGGAAATAGGGGTATTTCCATAGAACATAAATCATACTAAATGTAAACATATGTCTATGAATTCATATTTTTTAAACAGTTTAAGGATTGAACTTATAAATAAAACCTAAAAACAAGAACTTTTCATCAAATTATTTTTTGCCAAAATCTTGGGCAAAAATCCATGGTTAGTGAACCTAGCTCTTTGCCGCAAACATCTGCAAACTTTTACCATGCAAATGAAGTTTGCAGTAAATCTGCCGCAAACAAAAGCTACCTCCCCCTAAAGTTAGCGACAAATTTGCCGCTAACCTCATTAGCTGCGGCAAATTTGCCGCAAACCTCATATGCATGGTAAATAATTGCTTAAAGCAGTTTACTGCAAACTCACAGCAATGTTTGCGGCAAACTTGCCGCAATGTTCACCAGAGAGCCTTTTTTTGGTAAGGGTAGTGATCTACCCGCTATATAGGTCTACTATTGAGCTATCCATCCTGAGAAGTATAAATTGTTACCCGGGGACAAGCAGGCTCTCCCCGGTCTGGGCGTAGCAACTGGTGTCATAATACTGATAACAGTGACTGTAAATATAAAACAACAAACTGAGAAAACGTACCATCCAATATGACTTATTAACCCAGATGTCTCCATATGTATCTATGGACTCTATCCATGTAGAACCTCCCAAGTGATGAAACTTCAAGATATTATGCAGATAAAAAATGAACAACAAGAGATGTCAAACCAATTTATTCTAATCACACAATAAGGGCATTACAATGACCATCCAGACAGGAATGTATGAGCTCTAACAACTTGACTAGATTATCTTCAGCTTTACAGGATGGATTGAGCTCATCTATAATTTAAGATCGCAATAGATGCGACTTCCTACAATCAAATATTGACAATTCAACAACCATATCTAGGAGACTACAGTAGTGTTTGACCCTCCTTCTATCGCCTGAAAAACAAAATATTAAACATTTATGCGAGACACGCTCGCTCTTGAAACCCCATGAACTTGTGCAATTACAATATGATGCGCATTGTACGCCAAAAATTGCAAAGATACAAGAACTGACAGAAGCGTGGCAGTGCATGGGAACGTTTCGTCTCCCTCCAATATCAACAAAACCAACTATCCTCAAGATGTTTGAGGAAAGAAACGATAACGTTCCCGAATTTCCTCACTGCTGTAGGTCTCTAGCGGGATGAACGATCCCGAAACACCCGCCGATCAAATGGTAGGCTACTCAAATAGTGCACCCGACGCTGCCGTGACACATACTCAGCCATTTTTCAGGGTGTATTGTGGGATTGATCTTTAATTTGATCCAACTAAATACGAGGATCAAAATTTGGATAAATTTGATCCAGATTTCGGATCAGATTTGATCGTAATTCGTTGTGAACACCAACTTTGATCTTGATCCGAAAATTTATCAAAAAACTTGATCTTGATCCAAATATAAGGATCAGAAATGTTAGTGAACACGGGGCCCCGTGTTCACTAACATTAAAGGATCAGGATCAAGCTCAGATAAGCTGATCTGATATTTTGACTCACACGATCCTGAGCCGAAATTTGGTGTTCACTAAACAAAATTACACAATCGACCACCTGAAGACTTCAATTGGAGGCGCTTGTTTTTGTTTACCGTCTGCACCTCTGAAAAATGGAGCGGTTTCCAAACTGGACGGAGAGAGAGATTATTCGTCGTCAAAAAAATAAACGATTCTTATAGTCGCCTATTTGGGAAGTTTAAAGGGGCAGCGATGATGACTAAAGAGAAGGACTGCCTTTGGCTGTCCTTAACTGATGAATTCAATAGGCAAGTGAATTTTTTATTATTTGTTTTATTTGCCGGGAGGGAGGGGCTCTTCAGATAACAATTCAGTCCTACATGATTGAAAGACTCCACAATTGTTTACAATATTACGATGTAAAATAACTTCAAACCTGCGGTTGATTAACACTTGTGTTCAGCGAACTGTTACTGTGTGATATTTAACATAATAAACAGTTATTATACCCGCGTAATGTATCCACAAAAGTTCTCATCTTACATGATCTTATGCCCTTTTAATTAAACATGTGTTGTTCCTGTAATCTGTGCATGCATATTGAGTGGTATTGTTGACGAACCTCTAAGCATTCAAGAGATCTTTTAATATAAATAAGAATAGATCTTTATAAAAATTCTTTACATATGTACACTTTAATCTTTATGTAACATTTTTGTAAAATTTATCTGAAATTCAACAATTAAAAAGCTCTTTTTCCATCTTTGAAAAGCACAACCCTATTTTGTAAAACTGACACGGCCTCTTAAAATAAAGAACCTATAATCTCAAACCCCTTCGAGTATCTCTGAAATTCTACTGTTTAGTTTAGCCAGAAAAGTGATTGTAATATGACTATCACATGAGAATGAAGTACCCTACAGGATGCAGGTACCTGCTTTAAGATATTTTTGTCTCTAATATTTATTCATTTTCACAAATAGTTAATGGTGTATTTACAGGACCTACAAATGTAATAGCAATTTGTATGAAATTACGCTAAATAATAAAATATGTAATGTGTAAATATTTGTTCCTATGCACTGTTTTCATTTTGACAGCAACAGATATGTATGTCAGAAACTAAGCTTTTATGACATCAAAGTCACTTCTAGTAAAAAAAATAACAGCTCATGAATGAAAGGTTTGAGAGGAATAGGTTGGGTGTGAGATTAGGTACTTCTACGATACCTTTTCATTTTAGATGTTTTTTTTTAATTAAACAATATTAGAAAACGTTAAAGCTTTGATTTTCTCTATCAAAATGATTTAGTCATTTCGGCCCCAAATGGCCCAAAGCGTTTCGGCCCCAGATGTTTTGGCCCCAGTCAGAATAACTCTTTCCTGTTTTTTAAAACCGGTATATTAATAGCATTTCAATAAACAAATTAATCAATTGATGTTTACATTTAATCGTGATTTTGTATAAAAATGAGGCTATAATAGTAGGGAAGGAATAAAAAGGGGGAAAGTAATCAAAACAAACAGAACAGAACATGAACTTTTTTATGAAAAAATATTATACAAACACATTTATTTACAACTAATTAAGATAATATTTTATTTGAGCGATTATGAAGCAGTGACATTTCTCACTTAATTTGGAAGAGGCCTTAAGGTTATCAGCTTCATTTTTTGCATATTTTTCTATAATTACTAGTAAAGTAATGCAGTGGATATACTGACAATGGTAGATTTAATAATTTTCACATTTTTGGGGGTACTTTGGCACTGACAAATACATATTGAAAATGAAAATAAATATTTGAAACAGTTTAGTAGATCTTTTATTAATATAAACTGAACATCATTGTATTTTCAGTTCTGGCATTGCACAGTGCAAAAGAAGCGTGGAAAATGTTAAAACTATGCATAAAAATACAAAAGCAAGAGCTATTTATTTACTCCACTTTTTCCTTACATACTTAATCTAATCATCATAAATAATTTAATATATAAACAAAAATTTAAAGCAGAAAGAACTACATTTTGCATAGAACTAAGAACATGTTAACATAAGAACTAGATTAAAGAATAGATTTTATACTTTTGAACCCACGTTTTTCTTCTTTTTATTCTAATATAGAGTAAGTTATGGCACACCATTAATCAGAAAAAAGGATGTATGATGCTACATTATATCACAGATATTTTATTGTATATCAAGGATAGTACTGTACACTCAAAACAAAGGGATAGAATAAATTGTACTAGCTTCAGTTTAGCCAGTAATAAATGTATGTTGTGATGTAATAATTATAATGCAACAAGACTACAGATTGAAATAATTTAGATATCATAATCACAGAGCATAATAGAGGTCAATAAGTTTTAAATATGTTTGACAATATTCATATTTGGAATTGTAAGCAAGAAATTTAATGTCCATATTTTTAGAAATATTGAAATTTCTATATTTTGAAAACTGAATTATATACAGGTTCTAAGATTTCAGCAAAGTTATAAAACATTGTTTGAACTGCAGACTAAAGTCAATAAAAAGGTGTTGCTTTAAAGTCTTTGTGCTAACCAATTGTAAAATATCTGTATGTTATGGAAGCTAAAGATTTTTATTGCCATTTTAAAACATATTTATATGCTTTTAATGAAAGGGTATTGACTTTTTTCTCCATTTTTTGTTTCCAGGCATTATTAAATCATTTATGAATAACATGTTTTTAAAAGAATTTAAGAACACAGTTTAATATTTAAGCAAAATCAAAAAGGAGAAAGGAAAAAAAACTTGGGGAGGCCCATTGTTTCCTGAACAGCAGCAGATGAGGAAAGTATAGTGCTACTGAGAAACAATCCACAGATGGTAGGCATAGCGGGTGGCCTAGATTCTCTGCCATATGTAATTTTTTGTTAAATGCTATTAAAAAACCAACGTATTTGCTAGCCTCATGGAAATCAAATACGAATGCAGTGTTGTGGTGACAGAGACTACCCAAAAAGGGCAAACATAGTAAGACACATTCTGGAGCGCCATTTTGGACCCAGTTTTATCTGTTTAGGCTGCGGCAAACAATTCAGCCGAGAAAATGCTCCACACACATGCAAAGATGCAAAAAAGTAAAATTTGAAGCAAACAACAAGGTTACAAAAATTGAAAGGAAGGAAAGCTGAAAATGCCGCTATGAAATATAAATGTAAAGAATTTTTTGAAAATGACTTCTGCATCAGAAAAACAAACAAACTAAATTCATTCCCGAAAGAACACACAACTAGAAGTATTGACATGGTAGTTGATCGTCATTAAAGGAAAATAACAAATGAAGACAAAAAGACCATGGAAAATACCAAAACTACATCCTCAACATAAAACAACATTTAATTAACCAACAAACTCTATTCAACTTTTCGATGACCCTGAACCTCTCCGACGATGAAAGAGACTAACCGCGACATTGACGTTAAAACCAATTGAACACAATGAACCTACAGAAATAAAACCCGATGAAAAAAAAACAAAAGAAAACAAAGTTAACAATAACTCTGAAAATGAAAACAAACAAGTAGAACAAACAGACGATAAAAGCTACAATAAAACAAAAAAGACAAAAAGTGTGAAGAAAGAAACAAAAAATGAACCCGGAAAATGAACACAGAACTTCGAACAGGAACATTATAACAGAAAACAAACACAAAGATGTTAAGGGAAAAAAGGATCTGGACCACATGAAAGAATAGAAAAGGAGAAAAAAGAACAAAATCAGCTAGAAAGAAAAGAGAAGGAAGAAAAAACTAAAAGAGAAAAAAAAAAATGAAAGGGAGAACAAGAAAAACTTGAAAATTGAATAATGGAAAAAGACAGAATAAAAAAGGGAGTCGCTCACCAGAACCAACTGTTTTCGGTGTTGAAATTATCCATTGTCAATACTTAATAATATCAAATTTGTGCATAGAATATCTTTAAACAATAAATTTAAAGAAATGCCATGACCCTGGCATTTAAGCTTCAGCAGTTTAATATTGAAGCAAAACTTGATAAAATCTTACCTAAGAATGATAAAAAAAGTTTAGTGATCATGCATTAATTATTTTCTAGTAGGAGATTATGTTCAAAAGGTTTTTTCTCTATTTTAGGTTTAGCGGCTCCTAAAAGGGCCAATTTAAAATTAATTTATTATATAGTAAGCAAAACTGGATAAACGACTACCTATGAATGCTAATAGAAAATTTTTTCAATGATCATCAATCAATTTTTCCAGTAGGGAAATGTTGATGATCAAAGTTTTTCTATCAGATTAGCTTTTAGTGGCCCCTAAAAGGGGCAAATCAAATTGATTATGAGCAAACATTTATAAAAGGAATACCTAAGAATGAGCTAACAGACGAAATTTTGGTGATCAATTCATCAATTAGACTAGAATACATAAAACCCACCAAGAGGTTGTAATTGTGAGTGTTTGTGGAAAGGAAGTTAAACAACTACAAGAGGAACATTTTTGTACAGAAAAAGTTGTTTCAAATTTAAAACTGATTGCATTAGAAATTAATAATGATGTAAAATATACCTATTGACCTTGACAACAGAAATTTTCAATTAAAACTTCAAACATCTTTTAGATACAGTAAGCAGGCTGCAGAGGGTTCCCCAAATAATAATTAAAAAAAGGAAATTTAAAGGGCCCAATTTTTTATTTAACTTTTTGGCCCCTTTGGAAAAATTTCTTATGTTTTCCCTAGGCTATTTTTTAAGTAAAAAATTTAAATTAAATCAAAACCAAAAAACCCCTACCCTAAAACATGTAAACAGAAAAAACCCTTAAAGATTTAATTTAAAAAATATAAAAAAATACTTTTACAGGAAAAACCTGAAAGGGTAAATAAACCCCAGTAAAATTTCATACATATATGCTTTAAAAAAATGTATAAAACTATGTAGGTACTTCCCTTAAATTAAAATACCCAAATTGTGTTCCTTTTTATAACACCTGTTCAGGTTTTCCAAAAGCCTTTTTTAACCCGATACTTAGTCACATATTGGTAAAATGTTATGCAATAAATGTTTATATTGTTTTTAATAAAATGGCTTTTTTTAATTAAAACATAAGGGCATCATTATCATTTTACTAAATATTTTAGTTTTTATGTTTAATTATATTTTAAAGCAGCACCCCTGTCCAGAATTCATTGCTAAATTTCATTAAAAATTTAAAATTATCCCCAAATGGATTTTAATGATTGTGAAAGTAACCAAAAAGAAAGCAATTTACACATTTTCAATGGTCACTTTACAAACCACGAATTAAATTTAAAAAGTGGTCAAAATAGTATAAAATGCTTAGTAAGCGTGGGAAATTATTATTCTAAATACTGAAAAAATCATTCATTTAATCAACAGGAATATGTAAAAATATTCCTTAAATCTTTTATTTTTTTACTAAATTTCCTAAATTTTTTAGTAGCATTTTTCAAGTTTAATTTTATTAAATATTTTACTCCATCTGGAGCTTGTAGCTTAATAAAATTTTTGTTAAAATTTTAATTTTAAAAATTGTTGAAAAATTTTATTTTATTTAATTTCAAAAAAGCCTTAGAAAATTGAAGCCCAAAAGAAAGTGAGATCGTGTAAAAAGTGTTTTTAAATTAATTTATTAATGGAAAAAGCTGCCCCATGTTTATACTAACCTTTATATTGGTTGCCGACTCTACCCGAATTTGGGCAATTTTTTTTATTAAAATTTTCTCTGCAGAAAATACTTCAACATCTAACAATTTTAACCTCTCTAAATAAAAATTTAAAGTTAAATGATTATTTTTAAATTAAAGATATAGGTATTAAAAAAAATTATTTTGTTTTTAAATTTTTTATTTAAAAATTTTTAATTGGGGAAATCATTTGGGTGCCCCTGTGTTGAATTAAATTTTTTTATTAAAAATATCCTCTTGAATTCAGTTCTACTTTCTATTATGTTATAAAAAATTCTAAGCATTAATTTTATTAGTACTTTAAACAGAAGAGGCCATTGATGGCCCTAGGTCGCTCACCTGTATATAGCCCCCACCCCCACACCCATAAGAAGATGTTTCATGCTAAAACATCTAAGCTCTAAGCTTATTGGGCTTTTAAAGAAGATTTTTCAAAGTTTTTTACATAATATAGTTAAAAACAATGACACCCCTGGGCGGGGCCAAGGTTTGACCCCAGGCTTTTATTTGAACAAACTTTGTTAGACACTTACTAGAAGATGTTTCATGCTTAATATCTAAACTCTAGCTATTTGGGTTTTTTCAAAGAAGATTTTAAGTTTTTTGCTAAACACATATAAGGAAAATCAATGACCCCCGGGCGGGGCCAATTTTTGACCCATGGCTTTTATTTGAAACAAACTTGGTAGACACTCACTAGATGTTTCATTGCCAAAAAATCTAAACTCAGCTCTTTTGGGGTTTTTAAAAAAAAATATTTAAAGTTTTTTTTTTCGGGTTCATGGGAACCCGGTTCTGCATGGAATTTTAAATTCCTTTTAAAATTTTTTTAAGGGGACCAAAAGGGAAAATTTCCCGTAAATTTGGGTGAAATTGGCCCAGTTTTATGAGGAGATTTTATTTAAAAAATAAAAGTTTACGGACCATGGCGGGAAAAACGACCCCAAAAGCCCCAACCTTCACAGGGGAGCTAAAAAAATAAGTTGTTTGGGGTGCACTGTGTATGGACTTATTTTCATTTTTTGTTCCCAAATAATTTTAACACTGATTAGACTCATTAAAACCTTTTTTTTCTACCCGGAAAATTGGTTACACAGCCTAAAAAAAAATGGGAATTGGGGTATTCTTTTTAAAGCATCTAATTTTTATGTACAATAATTACTAAATTATAAATATTAAATATATTTAAAGAAGGTCCAACACGGAAAACACACATTTTCAATTTCTACAGAAGCCAAATATATTTATTTATTTAACTCACAAAGTTACAATGATGATCCAAACCTATTTGTTCAAAAAGCAGGCACACATCTTCAAAAGTATATATGCCTCTGGGATAAAATCGAAAACAGACAGTAGAATGGGGTAGATTGTACATGCAGTGGTGTGCTCCAGTCATTGGAATGTGTGCTCATAAAGAGTCGCTATAGTATGGGTATTTATAGCGAAGAGAAAGATACGGCGCATTCGTTACTGGAGTGTACTTTTAATAAAATGATCTGCTGATTGACGGAACACGATCGAGGAATCTTTGGGAGCCGAGACGACTGCCGAAATAATGACTTATGTTGCTTTTTTAACCACCATATATATTGTTAAAGTACTTTAAAAATTTTTTACCCAAAAAAAGTGAAAATAACTTTTATAATTCCTATATGCCCGATAAAAATAAAACCTTTTTAAAAAAAAACGAACCTTTAAAAATTTCCCTTTGGTGATAAGTGAACTTTGTCTAGTAGTAATAGGAGTAAATCTTTTTTAACAGAAAATCCGCAAAATTTGGGTTGTCGCCTTGTGAAAATATACTTGTATTTAGGGGATATTCATCTTAAAAATAGGGTTTTTTTTTTAAAAAACCGGGCCCCTTTCAAAAGTACATTAACCTTTAAAATTTTGTGGATTTTAACTGATTTTAAAATTTTTTTAAATTTAGGTTGAAGTGGGTTGATTTAAATTTTAATTTTTTGTTTAGAAATTTGGCCCCAAAAAAAAATTAAAATTTAAAATTTAAAAAAGGGCCCAATAACTTAAAAATCAATTTAAGGGAAAAGTTTTCTTTACTTTTGGGGTTGACTCTCCGCTCGCAATATGAAAAATTTTTTTTTTTTTCATTGAAAAAATAAAAAAGTTGACATTTTAATTTTTTCAAACCAAAGTAATTTGGGTTTTTAAAAAATTTAAAAAAATTTCAATAACCCCTCACAAACAACGGAAATTTCACGAAATTTAAGGGAAAAGGTTCGGGACGGTTTTAAAAGAGGGGTTTTTCAGGTAGCATTCACACCAAATTTCAAGTTTTTGCCGGGCAAAATTTCCCACAAGCAATTTAAAACAACCAAACAAAACCCGGAAAAGAAAACACATTTTGTTTAAAAAACATATTTGCCATAACATTTGGGAAATCTTTAAAAGAAAATCACCCATGTGCCCAAAAGGGAGGGACTAAAAAAAACCCAAATTTAAATTTTGAAAAAACTTAAAAGGGCCGAACCTTTAAACAACCTTATTTCGTCCCTCTGGCAAACAATACCTGCACATATACGGGCTACAGAAACTCTTTAACTACTTTAGCAACTCCCTATACATTCAAAATATCACAAAACAATAGGTGCTTGGTCTAGTAGATTTTTTGCTGAAAGTTAGTACCCCCTGCAAAATTACTTGTTTTCACCGAGCATGCTGTTTAAAAGCAATGTTTACACAAATGGCGGCATTGACATCTATAGTTAACTGCATGTAATTTCTGACCATGTTTTCGAATTTGCCAATGATCATATTAGATGTCACAAAAACAATTTTATGCTGAAAATGCGCTTTAAAGACAACCAGTCATTTAAATCCACAATAGTCACTATATCCAAGAAATCCTGGCCATTCGAAGCTGTGGCTTCAATTAGTGTAGTGTGCTGTACCAAGGAGCACCTTGACATTGAATGTTCAACTTTATACAGACTTTTCATGCAAATGTATGCATATTTCAATAAATAAAATGACTTTATTTTGCTTGGAATTGTTTGCTTTTCCTTATATGTGCCTTTTATGAACTATACTGTTTGCCCCATTTTCAGCCCTTGGCTCGCTTTTCAGTGCATGTAGAAAAAGAAAGAATTCCCAAACTGGGTTTTATACTATCTATACAAATAATTTGCACAAATATATCCTTATTCCATATGATATGGAAGAAATATTCAACAAATTGCCATACAGTTTAAGAATAAGCTGGTTTCATGTGACACTATGGTGCACAATCTACATCAGACTGACATGTTCCTGCCAGACACTAATATATGCTGTTTTTTCAGTCCTACACAGTAGAAAGTCTATTTGGCATAAACCATGTTCATATAGGTTTTATGTAAAGTCAAAATCAAAGAGACAAAGCATTTGTCTGGGCCTTCACAGCATTGTAGTCATAACAATGTTGGTCTCCTAGGGAATCAAAATTCACCAAGCGACAGTGCAAATAAAAAGAATTCCGACTACTCGATCTTGCTCGCTCAGCTCTAAAATGGTCACAATCTAACCCGAAAACATAGATTTCACATCCACTTGCCCCTAAAAATGATTTCCGGCAAACATTTCCCTCCATGCAAGGATTTTGCACCACTCGAAACACTTCGGATGGCCATATTTCACACATAAAGCTGAAATTCATTAAATGCATTCCTTTTTACTAAATAAAGTCAGAAACAGCAGGAAAATTACATCTAATTTAGCCTTCATAGCTCTCTCTATATGTGAAAATTAGCATTCTTCTATAGCTGTCTCTCCTAGAATAAGTAGAAATTATCACTTGAAGAACACAGCACCTTTAATACATTTCACAAATAATTTCTTGTTTTGAGTTATCTCCCCTTTTAAAAGATGACTTCCTAGCACTGTGTATAATATTATTATGAAATTTCACCATCAATTTGGTCAGTGTGTATTATAGAGCATTTACACAAAGTTTAATGAGAAAAACAAGCATTAAACAATTTCATTTTTACCTTAAAATATGATAAACAAGATCAACAAGGAAAGGCGGCATTCAATGAACGCAGCCTTAAGGTAGCACTCCACACTAAATTTCAAGTTTCTGCCGTCAATGTCCTACAAGCAATATGTCTGATCCCAAACTACACAACATGGAAAAGAAAACACATTTATGTCATAACATTGCAAATCTATAACGAAATCATCCCATGTGCAACAGTCAGGCAGTTAAAACAAGATTGCATTTGAGAAAAATGCTATGCCACCGCATTGATACAACACTAAATAGTAGTGTAGGAACAGATTTTTTTTTGTTTCTATACAATTTTGAAGATTGTCAGAATGCATAGATCCCTGACCTATCTAATTCTTATTATCAGATTAGTTGTTAAATCTGTTGCTAACTCAACAAGCAACTATCATAGTATTGCAAGCAATCCATAAGTCCCCTACCGGTTAGAACCCCAGCAACATTCTGATTTCAATTTTACCAGTGAATGAATGACATGAATGAACTTAAATCTTTTGAGTTCTAAGTTTGTCAGTTACTGTAATGTGTTAAGTTTCCCTGCCTAGTAAGGAAATTATGTTTATACAACCTTGTCATATTATTATGATGTGGGATTTTAAAGTAAATCCTATAAGGAATGAAGAAGTTGGAGTGAAAAATACCAATTTCTCGAAAAAAATCTAAGTTCAAGGGGGAGATAATTCTTGAAATAGTCTTGCTAGAGTATTTAACCTTCTCAAAAATGTTGAGTGATAATAAGAAATATATATATGAAGTTTGAAGTAGATACATTAGGAAATAAGAGAAGTTATTTAAAAAAGCAATTATCATAGTATTGCAAGCAATCCATAAGTCCCCTACCGGTTAGAACCCCATCAACATTCTGAAGGGCCATTGGCCATTCACTAATGTTTCAATTTTCTCTATTTTAAGTAAACTTGTTGGAAAAGTTCTTTAAAAGTGATCACAGGAAACAGTTTTTATGAACAGACAGACAGACGGACTGAAGGACACTCTAAAGTTAATATTTGAAACATCCCTGTTACCAAAATATAACATTTTAAAAGCAAAATTCTTAAAGAGGAGATAACTCTTGAATTAAAGATGCAATTCCATAAAAAATTTCAGCTCTTTTGACTAATCACAAATATTGTTATATTTGCCATGTTTTTAAGCCTATTTGTGCCAAGGCAACTGCTATTTTTTCAAAATAGGCAAGAACAGATAAGACATGCATAATCTCAAGACTGCTATCTACCCATATGTCAAGTTTCATAAAAAATATTTCCAGTACTTTTTGATGAGTTATCACTGGAATCAGTTTATGTGTAAAATTTGCCATATTTTCAGTCTATTTGTTGCCATAGCAACCAGAATTCTCAACATAGGAAGAAAAGAAAAAGACGTGCATAATCTCAAGACTGCCATCTACCCATAATTATGTCAAGTTTCATAAAAATATTTCCAGTACTTTTTTGCTTTCTCACTGGATCCAGTTTATGTGTAAAATTTGCCATAATTTCAGCCTATTTGTTGCCATAGCAACCAGAATTCTCAACATAGGAAAAGAAAAAGACGTGCATAATCTCAAGACTGCCATCTACCCATAATTATGTTAAGTTTCATAAAAATATTTCCAGTACTTTTTGCTTTATCACTGGATCCAGTTTATGTGTAAAATTTGCCATAATTTCAGCCTATTTGTTGCCATAGCAACCAGAATTCTCAACATAGGAAGAAAAGAAAAAGACGTGCATAATCTCAAGACTGCCATCTACCCATATGTCAAGTTTCATAAAAATATTTCCAGTACTTTTTGCGTTATCACTGGATCCAGTTTATGTGTAAAATTTGCCATTTTTTTCAGCCTATTTGTTGCCATAGCAACCAGAATTTTCAACATAGGAAGAAAAGAAAAAGACGTGCATAATCTCCATACTGCCATCTATCCATATACCAAGTTTCATAAAAATATTTTCAGTACTTTTCAAGTTATCGCGGGATCCAGTTTTGTGGACAGACAGACGGACGGAGGGTAAACCTAAAGTCCCCTCCGGTAAACCGGTAGGGGACTAAAAATGCATGTGCCCTAAACGAGAAAACAATGGGCGGAACTAAATAAAATGGAATTTTGAAAGGGGATCCGAGGTTATGAAGCCTGCATATCACAGACAAGACGTCAACAGACAAATTTCAAAAGCAGGCCACATATCCTAAGGGCGATTCAACAGAATTCAAGTTAAGAATACTGGAACCACCGAATAATAAAGATGCCGAATAGAAAGAATAAAATAACACAAGCACAACAATTATGTCATGCAGAACGATCTTTAAAGATAGGAAATATAACATCCATGATTGAATGTACGGGGCGACTTTTTACGGCCTCCACACGGCACAAACAACGCTGACGTGGCGGTAAAATCGAGAAAAATAAGAATCCCTAAAGAAACACACACACCGCATCGCAGATGCTGCGGTGGCATAAAAATTCCAGTTCATTCCGTAAAAGCTAAACATCTACAGTGGTCCGAGACCCATTACAACCTATTTTGTTCCTCTGGCAAAAACTACCTGCAAATATACGGGCTACAGAAACTCTGTCACTACTTAAGCAACTCCCCATACATGCAAAATATCACAAAGAAATAGGTGCTTGGCCTTGTAGATTTATTTGCCATTGCTGAAAGTGTGAACCCCCTGCAAAATTACTTGTTTTCACCGAGCATAGTGTTTAAAAGCAATGTTTACAACAAATGGCGGCCTTGACATCTATAATTAACAGCATATGATTTCAAATTTGCCAATGATCAGATTGCTGAAAATGCACTTTAAAATAGAGTGAAATAAGAATCCCCAAAGAAAGCCCAACACGGCAAAATTGAAAATGTTGCAGGCTCGGTTTGATTGAGCCTAATCATGAACGATACTGGATAGTGCAAGTTACCGTCCACGCCCCCTAGCACCGGCTTAAGCAGAATTCCACATTTAACATGAACTAACTGGTAAAATTTAGATTTATTAAAGACAACCAGTCCTTTAAATCCACAATCGTCACTATATCCAAGAAATCTTCCCTAGCAATTCGAAGCTGTGGCTTTAATTATTGTG
Organism: Ruditapes philippinarum; assembly: GCF_026571515.1. NCBI lineage: Eukaryota > Metazoa > Mollusca > Bivalvia > Venerida > Veneridae > Ruditapes > Ruditapes philippinarum. Next base: position 193,732 of record NW_026852771.1, on the reverse strand, counting down.
GTCTGCTGCCTCAGTCTGACGACACTTCAAAAAAGAAAATAATGAACGAAGATGAGCGCATATTGAAGCAGTTAGCAGACGATAATGTTAGATTTAGACAAAATTCTGGAAACAAAGTGATTCCTTGGAAGCATTAATCACAACAAAATTACACAAGAATGGCAGACTCTGTTTGATTTTCAAAATTCAATAGTGATCTAAAAACACTTCAACGACAAGGGATTAGCCAGCCTGATTTTTACGGGGATGAATCACCTACAAGGGCCTGACGCAGCAAGACAGAAGACAAACATTAAGGCAATTCAGTCCCAACAGGCTTTAAGAACTGTCCATCATAAAGTCTCCCACTTGGTCCGTTAGATGTTATGAAAAGAGGAAAGCGTAGTGTCCAACTGTAAATGGGCTGAACACTAAGCATGCGGTATGTCTGAAAATAGTAAGGTAATAAATTCTGGAAACAAAGTGATCCCTCGGAAGCATTAATCACTACAAAATAACATAAGAATTGCAGACTCGGTTTGATTGAGTCTGTATATGAGGGATAATTAATAAGTGCAACATCCCTCACGCCCCCTAGCACCGGCTTGAGCGGTACTCAATTCTCAACGCTTTATATATAAGTGCTGGCATCAATGATCCCGAAGGACCAGAAAATATAACAACACTGAAGTGAAGTACGGGGCAACTTTTTACGGCTGCCACACGGCACTGGACAACTGCTGTTGTGAAGTACAAAAATCTGGAAACAAAGTGATCCCTCGGAAGTCATCGAAAATCATTCAAATATAGAATAACAAGAATAAAGACCAACAATGCAAAATATGAAAAACAAGATCAACAAGGCAACGTTCACAGGACGCTGCCCCCGGACACACCCAGAAGGCACCAAACAAACACCTTGAGTGGACACAAGGGCGAAAGGAGCGGGACATGTAATGTGAAATAATATAAACAAAAACAGGCCCATAAGGGAATTAAATTTTGAATTCTGATTAAGCCGGTGCTAGCGGGCGTGGACGGTAACTTGCACCATGAACAGGCTCAATCAAATAGTGAAAAACAGAATCCCTAAAGAAAGCCCAACACGGCAAAATTGTAAAATGTTGCAGGCTCGGTTTGATTGAGCCTGTTCATGGACGGTGACTGTCAAGTGCAAATTAACCGACTCCACGCCCCCTAGCACCGGCTTAAGCAGAAATTCAACATTTAAACACAAAAATAGGAATTTTGAATTTTAGAAAACATTCCGGGCCAGATGTGTTCATACGGCGGTTTATCATGGAACCTTCAATGCTTGACACAGTAGTGTTCGTTCCATGAAAAGCGGCGTTGGTCCCCAAGTAAAAGAATGTGTGTGGCCCTAAAAACGAGAAAACAATGGCGGGAACTGAACTTGAATAAAATGGAATTTTGAAAGGGGAATCTGAGGTTATGAAGCCTGCATATCACAGACAAGACGTCAAGAAGACAAATTTAAAAAAAGCAGGGCAACATATCCTAAGGGTGATTATACAGTATTCAAGTAGGAATACTGGAACCACCCAAATAGGAAATGCCGAAAAGTTGAAACTAAAAAATACCACAAGCACAAACAATCAATGTCGTGCTGAACGATCGTTCAAGGATCGAAAATTATAACATCATTGATTAAATGTACGGGGATACTTTTTACAGCCGCCACACGGCACCCAAAATAACACGGATGTTGATCATAAAATAGATGAAAACAGAAAATCCCTAAAAGAAAAAAATTCTGGAAAAAACAAAGTGATCCCTCGCGAAGGGCATTAATCCACAACAAAATAACAAAGGATTGCAAGACTCGGTTTGATTGAGTCCTGTACCCATGAGGGATAATGAAAAAAAAGCTGGCAACATCCCTCCACGCCCCCCCTAGCACCGGCATGAACGGGTACTCAATTTTCTCAACACTAATATAGTGTCTGTTGGCATCAATGATCCCAAAGGACCAGAAAATATAACAACACTGAAGTGAAGTACGGGGCAACTTTTTACGGCTGCCACACGGCACTTGACACCTGCTGTTGTGAAGTACAAAATTCTGGAAACAAAGTGATCCCTCGGAAGCATTAATTAAGCCCAAAATATGAAAAACAAGATCAACAAGGAAAGGCGGCGTTCAATGAACGCAACCCCCATATGACCCAGCAACAAGAACCAACGGCAAGGAGCCCAGGCGGACCCCAAACATAAAAAGGACAGGCTTTTTGAAGGAATTTAAATTCCGTGCCATTCCATAAAAAGCGGCGTATGGTCCCCAAGTAATAAAAAGCGTGTGCCCTAAACGAGAAAACAATGGGCGGAACTAAATAAAATGGAATTTTGAAAGGGGATCAGAGGTTATGAAGCCTGCATATCACAGATAAGACGTCAAAAGACAAATTTAAAAAGCAGGCAACATAACTTCAGGCTGATTATACAGTATTCAAGTAGGAAATTCTGGACACTCACTGATCCCTCGGAAGCATTAATCACAACAAAATAACATAAGAATTGCAGACTCGGTTTGATTTAGTCTGTACATGAGTGCAACATCCCTCACGCCCCCTAGCACCGGCTTGAGCGGTACTCAATGCTCAACACTTTATAATTGTTGGCATCAATGATCCCGAAGGACCTAAAATATAACACTGAAGTGAAGTACGGGGCAACTTTTTACGGGGAATACTGGAACCACCCAAGTTGAAATGGCCGAAAAGTAGAAACTAAAAGTACCACATAACATGTATACACAACAATAATGTCGAATCCCTGGTCGCCGATTTGTTTTTGTACTGCTATGAAAGAGACTTTATGTTGAGTCTCTCTGAAGAGAAACAACAAGATGTTATAGTCGCATTTAATAATACTTCCAGATACCTTGATGATATTTTTAATTTAGATAATCCTTATTTTGATCAAATGGTGTCTGACATTTATCCGCATGAACTACAACTTAATAAAATTCTGGAAACAAAGTGATCCCTCGGAAGCATTAATCACAACAAAATTACATAAGAATTGCAGACTCGAAACTCGAAAACGAACTCTTGAAATTTTAGTACATCATTTTTGGATCTTCATATTACTATCAACAATAATTCTATTCACACGAAAATTTATGATAAAAGAGATGACTTTGACTTTTGTATAGTTAATTATCCACATTTGGATGGAGACGTACCCCATGCAACATCCTACGGGGTTTATGTTTCTCAGTTAATTAGATTCGCTAGAGCTTGTAACAACGTAAAGGATTTCAACGAGCGGAATATTTTTATTACCAGTAAGCTTCTAAAACAGGGCTACCGCTATCATAAATTACGAAAATATTTTACTAAATTTTACAATCGTAACTTTGATTTAATTTCTAAATTCAATAGTGATTTAAAAACTCTTCTGCGACAAGGGATTAGCCAGCCTGGTTTTATGGCGATGTGGTTTACAAACTTCGTAAGATTTTGGGTCATGGTAATTTTTCTGCTGTTTTTACTAAAACATTAAACGTTTTATTAAAACAGGTTATGACCCTACTATTTTAAGACATACTGCATGTTTAGTGTTCAACCCTTTTACAGTTGGACACTACGCTTTCCTCTTTTGATTGCATCTGACGGACCAAGTGGGAGACTCTATGATGGATTAGTTCGTAAAGCCCTTTGGGACTGAATTGTCTTAATGTTCGTCTTCTGCCTTGCTTCGTCGGGCCCTTGTAGGTGATTTTCTTGTTGCTCTTGTCTTCCTTTAGGACATTGAGTACTTTTGTTATGGTCATTGGGTTTACTTTTATATGTTTCTACATGATCATTTTAGTGTTTTACTTATTTAACCTTTTGTAACCATGACAACTGTTAGAATTTCACTTGGCGGGGATTCATTTTTATTTACACTGTCTCGTTTTTAGGAACATGGTGGGCTAAGAGCGAGGTTTGGTGCACCATTAACCGGTTTAAACTCCCCAGCAGTCATTATTATGCTGCTGACCGTTCCAAGGCGGCGCCCCACTGTGTTCCTCAGATGTATGTCTATGTTGTTTCATACTGTTTTGGTGACACTTTTGCTTGTGTCCCTTGTTGTTTTCTCGTCTACGGTAAGTATTCTTCCCCATTGCCTCTAGTTTTTATTTCTTTGATTAACCCCCCCCCCCCTTCCCCGGTCTCCTGTCCCCTTCCCCTTTGTGGGCCTATTATTATTTTCTTTGAATTCCTAATCAGTTATAAATTATTTATCATTTAATGATTAACGTGTCGTTGCCCTGTCCTTTTTATGTTTGGGGTCCGCCTGGGCTCCTTGCCATTGGTTCTTGTTGCTGGGTCATATGGGGGTTGCGTTCATTGAACGCCGCCTTTCCTTGTTGATCTTGTTTTTCATATTTTATGGAATGGCACGGAAGTGTCAAATTGAAGGTTCCATGATAACCGCCGTATGAACACATCTGCGGATGTTTCTAAATTCAAAATTTTACTATTTCACGTTTAAATGTTGAATTCTGCTTAAGCCGGTGCTAGGGGGCGTGGACGGTAATTTGCACTTTCCAGTACCGTCCATGAACAGGCTCAATCAAACCGAGCCTGCAACATTTTCAATTTTGCCGTGTTGGGCTTTCTTTAGGGATTCTGTTTTTATCTATTTCATAACCTCAGATCCCCTTTCAAAATTCCATTTTATTTAGTTCCGCCCATTGTTTTCTCGTGAGTGTTTAACCCTTTTACAGTTGGACACTACGCTTTCCTCTTTTGATTACATCTGACGGACCAAGTGGGAGAATCTATGATGGACAGTTCTTAAAGCCCTTTGGGACTGAATTGTCTACATGTTCGTCTTCTGCCTTGCTTCGTCGGGCCCTTGTAGTTGATTTTCTTGTTGCTCTGTCTTCTCAAGCCGGTGCTAGGGGGCGTGAGGGGTGTTGCACGTATTCATTACCCTTCATGTACAGACTCAATCAAACCGAGTCTGCAATCTCTTGTAATTCTGTTGTGATTAAGCTTCCGAGGGATCACTTTGCTTCCAGATTTTTCCTTTAGGACATTGGTCCGCCTGGCTCCTTGCCGTTGTTCTTGTTGCTGGGTCATATGGGGGTTGCGTTCATTGAAACGCCGCCTTTCCTTGTTGATCTTGTTTTTCATATTGAGTACTTTTGTTATGGTCATTGGGTTTGCTGTTGCTCTGTCTTCCTTTAGGACATTGAGTACTTTTGTTATGGTCATTGGGTTTGCTTTCATATGTTTCTACATGATCATTTTGGTGTTTTGGTCCGCCTGGGCTCCTAGCCATTGGTTCTTGTTGCTGGGTCATATGGGGGTTGCGTTCATTGAACGCCGCCTTTTCCTTGTTGATCTTGTTTTTCATATTTTATTACATATTTAACCTTTTGCAACCATAACAACTGTTAGAATTTCACTTGAGCGGGGATTCATTTTTATTTACCACTGTCTCGTTTATAGGAACATGGTGGGGCTAAGAGCGAGGTTTGGTGCACCATTAACCGTTTAAATCTCCCAGCAGTCATTATTATGCTGCTGACCGTTCCAAAGGGCGGCGCCCCACTGTGTTCCTCAGATGTATGTCTATGTTGTTTCATACTGTTTTTGGTGACACTTTTGCTTGTGTCCCTTGTTGTTTTTCTCGTCTACGGTAAGTATCTTCCCCATTGCCTCTAGTTTTTATTTCTTTGATTAACCCCCCCCCCCTTCCCCCGGTCTCCTGTCCCTTCCCCTTTGTGGGCCATATTATTATTTTCTTTGAATTCCTAATCAGTTATAAATTATTTATCATTTAATGATTAACGTGTCGTTGCCCTGTCCTTTTTATGTTTGGGGTCCGCCTGGGCTCCTTGCCATTGGTTCTTGTTGCTGGGTCATATGGGGGGTTGCGTTCATTGAACGCCGCCTTTCCTTGTTATCTTGTTTTTCATATTTTATGGAATGGCACGGAAGTGTCAAATTGAAGGTTCCATGATAACCGCCGTATGAACACATCTGCGGATGTTTCTAAATTCAAAATTTTACTATTTCACGTTTAAAATGTTGAATTCTGCTTAAGCCGGTGCTAGGGGGCGTGGACGGTAATTTTGCACTTTCCAGTACCGTCCCATGAACAGGCTCAATCAAACCGAGCCTGCAACATTTTCAATTTTGCCCGTGTTGGGCTTTCTTTAGGGATTCTGTTTTTATCTATTTCATAACCTCAGATCCCCTTTCAAAATTCCATTTTATTTAGTTCCGCCCCATTGTTTTCTCGTGAGTGTTTAACCCTTTTACAGTTGGACACTACGCTTTCCTCTTTTGATTACATCTGACGGACCAAGTGGGAGAATCTATGATGGACAGTTCTTAAAGCCCTTTGGGACTGAATTGTCTACATGTTCGTCTTCTGCCTTGCTTCGTCGGGCCCTTGTAGTTGATTTTCTTGTTGCTCTGTCTTCTCAAGCCGGTGCTAGGGGGCGTGAGGGGTGTTGCACGTATTCATTACCCTTCATGTACAGACTCAATCAAACCGAGTCTGCAATTCTCTTGTAATTCTGTTGTGATTAATGCTTCCGAGGGATCACTTTGCTTCCAGATTTTTCCTTTAGGACATTGGTCCGCCTGGGCTCCTTGCCGTTGGTTCTTGTTGCTGGGTCATATGGGGGTTGCGTTCATTGAACGCCGCCTTTCCTTGTTGATCTTGTTTTTCATATTGAGTACTTTTGTTATGGTCATTGGGTTTGCTGTTGCTCTGTCTTCCTTTAGGACATTGAGTACTTTTGTTATGGTCATTGGGTTTGCTTTCATATGTTTCTACATGATCATTTTGGTGTTTTGGTCCGCCTGGGCTCCTAGCCATTGGTTCTTGTTGCTGGGTCATATGGGGGTTGCGTTCATTGAACGCCGCCTTTCCTTGTTGATCTTGTTTTTCATATTTTATTACATATTTAACCTTTTGCAACCATAACAACTGTTAGAATTTCACTTGGCGGGGATTCATTTTATTTACACTGTCTCGTTTATAGGAACATGTTGGGGCTAATAGCGAGGTTTGGTGCACTATTAACTGGTTTAAACTCCCAAGCAGTCATTATGCTGCTGACCGTTTCAAGGCGGCGCCCCTCTGTGTTCCTCAGATGTATGTCTATGTTGTTTCATACTGTTTGGTGACACTTTTGCTTGTGTCCCTTGTTGTTTTCTCGTCTACGGTAAGTATCTTCCCCCTTTACCCCTGGTTTTTATTTCTTTGATTAACCCCCCCTTCCCCCGGTCTCATGTACCCTTGCCCTGTGCCCTTTGGATTTGTGGGCCTATTAGTCAATCATTTATTTATTTTCTTTGAATTCCTAATCAGTTAATTATTATTTATCATTTAGTGATTAACCTGTCCGTGCTCTGTCTTGTGCCCTGTCCTGTTTTTGTTTGGGGTCCGCCTGGGCTCCTTGCCACTGGTTCTTGCTGCTGGGTCGTATTGGGGTTGCGTTCATTGAACGCCGCCTTTCCTTGTTGATCTTGTTTATCATATTTTTTGTGTTCATTGAACGCCGCCTTTCCTTGTTGATCTTATCATCTTTTATTGTGATGTCTACACGAGAATCGCAGACTCTGTTTGATTGAGTCTGTACATCCTTAAACAAGAGGGCCCTGAGGTCGCTCAGCTGTGTATAGCCCCCCCCCCCCCCCCCAACACACACCCATAAGAAGATGTTTTATGCTAAACATCTAAGCTCTAGCTCATTGGGCTTTTTAAAATAAGTTTTTTTAAAGTTTTTACTATACACATATAGTTAAAAACAATGACACCCCTGGGGCGGGGCCAGTTTTGACCCCAGGGCTTTTATTTGAACAAACTTTGTAGACACTTACTAGAAGATGTTTCATGCTTAATATCTAAACTCTAGCTATTTGGGTTTTTTTCAAAGAAGATTTTAAGTTTTTGCTATACACATTTAAGGAAAATCAATGACCCCCGGGGCGGGGCCAATTTTGACCCCAGGGCTTTTATTTGAACAAACTTTGTAAACACTCACTAGAAGATGTTTCATGCTTAATATCTAAACTCTTAACTATTTGGGTTTTTTTCAAAGAAGATTTTTTTTAAGTTTTTGCTATACACATATAAGGAAAATCAATGACCCCGGGGCGGGCCAATTTTTACCCCAGGGCTTTTATTTGAACAAACTTGGTAGACACCTATTAGAACATGTTTGATGCTAAAATATCTTAAGCTCTAGCTCTTTGAGTTCTTTAAAAGAAGATTTTTAAGTTTTTACTATATGCATATAGGGAAAATCAATGACCCCCTGGGGCGGGGCCAATTTTGACCCCAGGGCTTTTATTTGAACAAACTTGGTAGACGACCATAAGAAGATGTTTCATGCTAAACATCTAAGCTCTAGCTCATAAGGCTTTTTAAAAGAAGATTTTTTTTAAGTTTTTACTATACACATATAGTTAAAAACAATGACACCCCTGGGGCGGGGCCAGTTTTGACCCCAGGGCTTTTATTTGAACAAACTTTGTAGACACTTACTCGAAGATGTTTCATGCTTAATATCTAAACTCTAGCTATTTGGCTTTTTCAAAGAAGATTTTAAGTTTTTGCTATACACATATAAGGAAAATCAATGACCCCCCGGGGCGGGGCCAATTTTGACCCTAGGGCTTTTATTTGAACAAACTTGGTAGACACCTATTAGAACATGTTTGATGCTAAATATTCTTAGCTCTAGCTCTTTTAGTTCTTTTAAAGAAGATTTTTTAAGTTTTTTACTATATGCATATAGGGAAAATCAATGACCCCCTGGGGCGGGGCCAATTTTGACCCCAGGGCTTTAATTTGAACAAAACTTGGTAGACACTCATTTAGAACATGTTCATGCTAAATATTATCTTAGCTCAGCTCTTTGGGTTCTTTAAAAGAAGAATTTTTAAGTTTTTGACTATATGCATATAGGGAAAATCAATGACCCCCTGGGGCGGGGCCAATTTTAACCCTAGGGCTTTTATTTGTACAAAACTGGTAGACACTCACTAGAAGATGTTTCATGCCAAAATCTAAGCTCTAGCTCTTAGGGTTTTTTAAAAAGAAGATATTTAAAGTTTTTTCGTTCGGTTGCCATGGCAACCAGAGTTCTGCATGGAATTAAATTCTTTGAACAATTTTTAAAGGTGACCACCAAAGGAACATTCCTGTGAAGTTTGGATGAAATTGGCCTAGTGGTTTATGAGGAGATGTCATTTTAAGTAAAAGTTTACGGACGACGGACGGACGCCGGACGAAAAGCGATCACAAAAGCTCACCCTGTCAAAATGCCCAACACGACATTATTAGAAATGTTGCAGGCTAGGTTTAATTGAGCCTGTTCATAAACGGTAATGGAAAATGCAAGGCTAGGTTTAATTGAGCCTGTTCATGAACCGGTAATGGAAAATGCAAGTTACCGTCCACGTAACGTAACACCGGTTTGGTGCCTTCTGTGTGCCCTATTGGATGTGTCGGGGACTGCGTCCTGTGAACGTTGCATTTTCATACATTTCGGATGTTTCAAATTTGTACCAGTTCATAGTAAATGTTGGAATCCCTAAGATAAGAATTCTGCTTAAGCCAATGCTAGGGGGCGTGGACGGTAACTTGCACTTTCCAGTACCGTCCATGAACAGGCTCAATCTAACCGAGCCTGCAACATTTTCAAATTTGTTGTGTTGATCATATGGGGGTTGCGTTCATTGAACGCCGCCTTTCCTTGTTGATCTTGTTTATCATATTTTGGACTTTCTTTAGGGATTCTGTTTTTCTCTATTTTATTGTCACATCCGTGTTATTTGTGCCGTGAGGCGGCTGTAAATAATTTCCCCGTTCATTTAATCAATGTTATATTTAAGATCCTTGTAGATCGTTCAGCACGACATTATTGTGTATACATGTTTTGTAGTACTTTTTGTTTCTTCTATTTGGCCATTTTCAATTTAGGTGGTTCCAGTATTCCTACTTGAATACTGTATAATCACCCTTAGGATATGTTGCCTGTTTTTATTTTGTCTTCTGACGTCTTATCTGTGATATGCAGGCTTCATTTTACCATTTCATGTTGAATTTTGCTTAAGCCGGTGCTAGGGGGCGTGGACGGTAACTTGCAATGTCCATTACCGTCCATGAACAGGCTCAATCAAACCGAACCTGCAACATTTTACAATTTTGTCGTGTTGGGCTTTCTTTAGGGATTCTGTTTTTCTCTATGTGATTGAGCCTGTTAATGGACGGTACTGGAAAGTGCAAGGTACCGTCCACGCCCCCTAGCACCGGCTAAACAGAATTTAACATTTAAACATGAAATAGTAATATTTTGAATGTAAAAATATCCGCAGATGTGTTCATACGGCGGTTATCATGGCGAACATTAAGACAATTCAGTCCCAAAGAGCTTTACGAACTATCCATCATAGAGTCTCCCACTTGGTCCGTCAGATGTAATCAAAAGAGGAAAGCGTAGTGTCCAACTGTAAAAGGGTTGAACACTAAACATGCAGTATGTCTTTAAATAGTAGGGTCACAACCTCTTTTAATAAAACGTTTAATGATTTTATTTAGTAAAAACAGCAGAAAAATTACCATGACCCAAAATCTTACGAAGTTTGTAAATCACATCGCCATAAAAACCAGGCTGGCTAATCCCTTGTCGCAGAAGAGTTTTAATTTAGAAATTAAATCAAAGTTACAAAGTAAATTATTTCCGTAATTTATGATAGCGGTAGCCCTGTTTTAGAAGCTTGCTGGTAATAAAAATAATCCGCTCATTGAAATCCTTTACGTTGCTACAAGCTCTAGCGAATCTAATTAATTGAGAAACATATACCCCGTAAGATGTTGCATGGGGTACGTCTAACTGTCTGTAATCTTCAAAAATTATGAAAAACTCACCTTGTTTATCGTGTCACACGTCTTAGATTGGTGCCCACAACGAGGAACGGAAGTTGCTCACAACATTTTTACCGATGGACATTTTACACTCGTTGTGACTTAAACGGGTGTGTATTTTGCATGAAACATTGTGTAGTGAACCTCTAGCAAGTTTGTACAAATTATAGCCCTGGGGTCAAAATTGGCCCCACCCCTAGGGGTCATTGATATTCACTATGTACTTAAATTAAAAAACCTTCTTGTCTGAAGGTTCAAAATAACAAGAATAAAGATCACAGGACGCCGCCCCCGGACACACCCAAGCAGGACACCAGAAGGCACCAAACACGTACCTGGAGTGGACACAAGGGCAAAAGGAGCGGGACATGTAATGTGAAATAATATAAGCAAAAACAGGCCCATAAGGGAATTAAAGGGAAAAGGGCAGTACGGGTGGCTTAGAGCTTTGATATTTGGTATATAATATCATCTATGGGTCCTCTACTAAAGTTGTTTTCATTATGCCCTAGTGTTAAAATTGCCCTGCCCCAGAGGCAATAGTTTTCCTTATATGTATAAAGTTAAAACTTAAAAAATCTTTTTCTCTGAATTGACAAAGGCTAGAGGTTAAATATATGGCATGAGACTTTGCCAAGTGAACGAACCTCTACCAAGATTTTCAAATTATAGCCCTGGGCTCAAAATTGGTTCCGCCCCGGGGGTCATTGATTTTCATTATGTACATATTGTAAAGAAATAAAAAATATTTTTGTCTGAAGGTACAAGGCATAGAGCTTTGATGTTTGCTATATAATATCATATGTAGGTCCTTTACCAAAGTTGTTCAAATTTTTCACCTGGTGCCAAAATGGGCCCTGCCCGGAAGCAGTGATTCTCATTATGTAGATTGTAAAAACAGAAAATAAAACAAATGTTTTCTGAATGGGAATTTGACTTGAAACGTTATTTGATGGACCTTTATCAAGACTGTTTTGAATTAAACCCTTGGGTCAAGATTTTGCCTTGCCCAAGGGGACAGTGACCTACTTTCTTGTTCTTTGATGTACAGCTATAAAATTTGAACCATGTGCACAGATTAAGATGTTAAGTAAACTTTGATATCAGCTGATCTAGATTTTTACAAAGTGTCTTACTGTGTTGTCCTTTGATGTACAGTCATGAAATTTAGGCTGCGTGAAATATGACCTTCACCACCAAATTCACTAGACTAAAGTGCATTGATATATTCCTACTCTGATCTTTTATTGGATTTACAATAGATTTATCCACTAATCTGATAATTAGAATTAGATAGGTCAGGGATCTATGCATTATGACAATCTTCAATTCGTCGCCCTATTCTAAAAATGGTGTATCTACAATTTCCTCTTTTTTGGGAAAAAGGGGTTAAAGGTTCAAGACTTTCTAACTTTTATTTAATAACTCCTAACAGTGTGGACTTCTGGATTGGTATTATAGATGTCAACATGTGATGAAAGCACTTTGTTATATACCTTTATAATTTGCAGTAATTGTAAAAATTAAAAAAAAAATTTGGAGATAGACCAGAAATGTTTATTTTTAGATTAAAAAATTACTCTAAAAATGAGTTTGCGGAGATATGACAAAGTAAGGCTAAAATTGTAAATACTTTTTGAGTTAGCATTTTTTAAGAGTAATAATTTTACTATAGAATATAAGTAGATTCCTACATTCTAAAGAACATTTTCAGCCAGAGTGGTTGAACCGCTGACACTGAATCACTTTATCTTCGTAAATTACTATGTCAAAGTGTAAATTCATTCACGTGATCTCCAACGTGGGCCTTTCTCGATAATAACAATATAAAATTGTGCCATAAAAAAAGAAAAAAACAAACATTTTACAAAATTTTTAATCAATGAACTTGCTAAAACAAACTGACATATTTTGAACCATTATGAAAAATGAAATGATTGTAACCATCTCTAATATTGTGATTAAATCATACAGATATAAATTATATTACCATTTCATTTCATTTCATTTTATTGGCAAATCGGCAAATAAACATTACCTTTGGCCATTAACAGAGTATCATGAAAAATATGGCCAAAAGTTAAATAGTTACAAACATTACATCAAACAATATATAACAAAAAGAGAACAAGAATGAAACTTATTAAGAAGCAGTTACATCTTCAAGAGACTGTTGCCTCAACTTAAATGCATTATGAACATAGTGAGCACATTTAAGAATAAGCTTTTTGTTATTAGTGGACAATATAGTCGAAAATTTTTGTATAGTAGGCCATGAAACGTTTCCTAAATATTTGGTTCTTATAACAGTATAAATTGGACAACATAAAAGGAAGTGGTATTCTGATTCAATAGAGTTATATATTACATAGTTACATTTGCCATCGTTTCTATCAATGTTAAAATGTTACCAAATAATTCTTTTTAATTCACACAAAGTCAATACCACATGCATTCAAAGTCTCAAGTATTGTTTGTGGTTTAATATCAACGTATGAAAAAATATCTGCTCAAGTTCTTAACAATCTTTCAAGATTGCAAAAAATCGTCGTTTTCAAGATTTTACATCAGTGAATTTTGCGATCGTCCCATATTGGTTTTTGTCGCACAACGTAGATACTGGACATTCCATGAACAGGCTAAATCAAACTGAGCCGGCAACATTTTAGATCATGCCGTATTGTGCTTTAAGGATTTCTGCTATTATCTAATAAATATAATCATTGATGACCCAGAGAACACTGAAACTCGCATGCAAACTTAAAATCTATGTTTTTGACAAGACAGTGTATTCCGATCCCCATTGGAATGTTAAATATCTATTTATTTTGTGAATATTTTAAGACTTAAAACAATGATTTATCTGAAACTGATGGCAAGTCAAAACTTCCCCACAGACTTTATGTTGTTGATATAAAATTCCATAGTTTTGTGGAAGTTCTGCTAACTGCAGTCACAAGTTCTAATGTAAGAGACAACATTTCTGTAAGGACAACGTCTGATAATGTAAGTAAGTCTGACCTCAAATGGACAAAATATTATCATTAACAATTAAACAACAACAATGTTCGATACTCCAAATAGTTCCAAATAGTTCATACGAATATCCGAATATAGTTATCCGAAACTATGTGATTGTGAAACTTTGAGAAATATATATAAAATAATGATAATACTATGAAACAGATACTAATACAAAATATAAATTCACTTATAAAACGTATAAAAGCTAAAATATATTACTTACATGCTTCAGAAATCATTTTTTAACTGTTACTTTCCTAGTTAGCTGGCTGATTTAGATACGATTGTTGTTGTTATCACTGGAGTTAGAACAATTATATTGTCAGGCCCCTTCAGGTCACATGACATATATTTTTCAATTTGATTGGCTGGCACGAAAGATTAGCCTAAAAGTGTTACATGTGTTGGAGATACGACGAAAAAAGGCTAACAGCAAAGCTTTCCATTGGACATAGAACAAAATACAAACGCTATATCTACAAAAGTATGACGTAAATCTTCACAAGTTTTGTTTTGGAGATAGAACAAACTAATACTAAAATAAATGTGCAGTTATCTCATTTTTGGTAAAAATGGAGTTAGGACATTTTTAGAATAAGGCGACGAATTGTAAAGAAACAAAAAAAATCTGTTCCTACACTACTATTTATTTGGTTTACAAAAGAAACAATTTGTGTACCTTTATCTTTGCCCTTTGAATGAACTACATATACTTATTTAAGTTATCGATGTAGAAAGCGAGAAAAAAATGACATCGTTACATGAATTACTTGATGTTCGGTTTCTGGTTTTTCTTAAAGTATTTTAAGTTTGAAAGAAAAAAGTCATATTGGTTTTTCTAAAAGTATTTTAATATGATCAACAAGGAAAGGCGGCGTTCAATGTTTAAAAGAAAAAATCAAAATAGGATAAAATGTAATTTAACAATTCAAATGATTAGTTCTTTTATAGAATTTAGATAGAAATTTACAATAGTCTTCTTTTTTTCTTTACTTCATTATTGTTTGGCATTTCGATAATGACGCAAAAGCCCACATGATATTATATCAATTACGACTTTCAAAGCAAGAATTTTAAAATGAACTAAGGAGATCAAAGTAATAAAATGACATCATTAGCGCTTAATCGGGTCAGTCAGAGATCAGTGTTCAGAAAGAAAAACATTATCGATTTGACTTTCATGGCACTAAAAGTCGTTACTTCGAATTTTATAATCAACTTAGAGAGTAGGGAAATGATATACGATCTTATTAGAATAATATGATTTATATTACTATTTTTTTTATCAACTTAGAGAGTAGGGAAATGATATACGATCTTATTAGAATAATATGATTTATATTACTATTTTTTTTGTAATTAATGTATCGGACTTTTTTTCGAGTATTGACCATATTATTATGTAAAAACTATGTGTATTGTATTTGTTAAAAAATCATAAGATTAACTAAGTCGTATCAGAACGGTCTTCTTTTAAATCGTCACGGTGAATGCAAGTACCTAATACAATTTTAAACCTATTTATTCATAACAGGAATATTCAAATATATATAGAAAGTCTTTTGTTACTTTTTTGACCCTGTGTCATATACAGTTATACGTCACATGTCGGATAGAATTTAATGAACATAATTTATGAACTTGTGTCACAAATCGACCGTCAACCACAATGATTAATTTAACAATTAGATATTACATATTGTAATAATTTGGACAGTTAGTGTAACATGACATGTCTGGAAACTATATCATTGCAGTACATCTTCATTTTAGTCTTTTTCAATAAAATGTAAACATTTTGATTAATTTTACATTTTAATTAATTGCATGAAATAGAATCGGAAAAATAATAACATTTTGTACACAATGCCATGTCTGGTTTGTCATTACAATACATCTCCATATTTTTACGTTCCGTGACAATAAAATGATAGACAATTTCATGAATTGCATGAGCTTAATTTTGTCTGAAACTCAATGATTTATATAATTCAGTAATATTGAAAAGTTATTGACAATAATACAACTATTTATTATAGTTTTACATCAACAACATTGAACGATTCGATTTTAGTTTCACATTGGAGTAGCTTTCCTACAATAATGAATGTACATTAATTTGAATATATCGGATATTACTTTAAAGGGATTGAGTTATTTGGCAATAATGGACTTGAAATATATATTTTTTTTATACCAATGTTCTGTTTTATGAAGATATAGATCGATAACATATATGAAAAATATTAAAACAGTCGCTCACTCCGTTGTACCAGAAAAATTATTCCAATTGTAAAAAAAATTCACTCTTTGTCTGAGAATAGCATAATAAGCGATTGTTAATTATTTCTGAGTATTTTTATTTTTCGCTCACCAGAACCGAAGGTTCAGGGTCAAAGGGGTATGCTCCGTCGGCATGCGTCAACAATACCGCCTCCGTGGTCGAGGGGTTAGAGTCGATGACTTCTAATCCAGTCACCTCTCTGGCGTGGGTTCGATCCCCGGGAGATGCTTTGGTAGTTTAGCGCGGAGGAAGGTATTCTAGTACTGGTGCAACTCTCCAGGAACGATGGTTAGGAAACAACTCGCCTATATGACTGAAATACTGTTGGGAAAAGCCGTAAAATGAAACAAACAAACATGCGTCAACAAGCGTCTTCTCTGAAACTGCTGGGCAGATTTACTTCAAAATTCTGGAAACAAAGTGATCCTTCGGAAGCATTAATCACAACAAAATAACATAAGAATTGCAGACTCGGTTTGATTGAGTCTGTACATGAGGGATAATGAATAAGTGCAACATCCCTCACGCCCCCTAGCACCGGCTTGAGCGGTACTCAATTTGGTCGTTAGCATCCTTGTGACAGTCACACTTGAATATGCTCATGTCATTGCAATTGGCCCCTTTTAGAAGTCAACAGAGCTAAAAAAAAAACCTTTTAAACATCTTCTACTACAGAACTAATTGATGGGTGACCGACAAACTTTGTCTTTAGCGTTCTTTAGTAGTCTAACTCTTTTATCAAGTTTGCTTATATTAAACTGATTGGCCCCTTTTAGGGATCTCTAGGGTTAAAAATAGAAAAACCTTTAAACGTCTATTTCTACAGAACAAATTGATGGATGATCACCAAACTTTTTGTAGCATTTGAATGTAGTCTTTTATCAAGTTTGCTCATATTAATTTGATTGTCTCGTTTTAAGGGTATCAGGGCTAAAACTAGAAAAAACCTTTAAACATTTTCCACAGAACTTATTGATGGATGATCACCAAACTTTGTCTGTAGCATTCTTGGGTAGTCTTCTATCAAGTTTGCTTATATTAATTTGATTAGCCCCTTTTAGTGGCCGCTTAAGCTAAAAATAGAAATACCCCTAAACGTCTATTTCTACAGAACTAATTAATGGACGATCACCAAACTTTGTCTGTAGCATTCTTTGGTAGTCCTTTATCAAGTTTGCTCATATTAATTTGTTTGGCTCCTTTTAGGGGCCGCTAAAGCTAAACATAGAAATACCTTTGAACGTTTATTTCTACAGAACTTATAGATTGATTATCACCAAACTTTGTTTGTAGCATTCTTAGGTAGTCTTTTATCAAAGTGTGCTCGTATTAATATGATTCGCCTCTTTTAGGGGTATCTAGAGCTAAAAATAGAAAAAAACTTTAGACATATTCTTCTACAGAAATTATTGATGGATGGTCACCAAATTTGTTTGTAGCATTCTTGGATACTAGTCTTCTATTTAATTTGATTAGTCCCTTCCAGGGGTCGTGAAACTAAAAATAGAATAGAAATGCATTTAAATGCATATTTCTACAGAACTAGTTGATTGATGATAACCAGACTTTGTCTGTAGCATTCTTGGGTAGCCTTTCATCAAGTTTGCTCATTTTAATTTGATTGACCCCTTTAAGGGGCCGCTTAAGCTGAAAATAAAAATACCTTTAAACGTCTATTTCTACAGAACTAATTGATGGATGATCACCAAACTTTGTCTGTAGCATTCTTAGGTAGTCGTTTATCACGTTTGGTCATTTTAATTTGATTGGCCTCTTTTAGGGGTCTCTAGAGCTAAAAATAGAAAAACATCTTCTACAGAACTAATTGATTGATGATCACCAAACTTTGTCTGTAGCATTCTTGGGTAGTATTTTATCAAGTTGCTCATATTAATTTTATTAGCCCCTTTTAGGGGCCGCTAAAGCTAAAAATAGAAATACCTTTAAATGTCTATTTCTACGGATGATCACCAAACTTTGTCTGTAGAATTCTTTAGTAGTCTTTTATCAAGTTCGCTCATATTAATTTGATTGGCCCCTTTTAGGAGCCGCTAAAGCTAAAAATATAAATACCTTTAAACGTCTATTTCTACACAACTAATGACAAAAATAGAAAAGCCTTTGAACATCATTTTTACTGAAATAATTGATAGATGATCACCAAATTTTGTAGCATTCTTAGGTAGTCTTTTATCAAGTTTGCTCATATTAATTTGATTAGCCCTGTTAAAGCTAAAGCTTAAATGTCCAATGTCATGGCATTTCTTCAAATTACTGTTTAAACATATTCTATGCTCAAATTTAATATTGACAGTGGATAATTTCCAACACTGAAAAGCAGTTGTTTCTTGTGAGCGACTCAGGGCCATCATGACCCTCTTGTTTCTGTTGAAGTGTCACAGGTGATCGAAGTAAGCAATTCAAGTTTTTGGACCGTTTGAAATGAAGATGTAATGTGTTCTGATTTTCTTAGCCACTTCTGTATCATTAACATCGAATTATAAACCACATACTTTGGAAAATATTTAGAGTTACAGTTGACAATGATCGTAATATACAGTTATGTAATTAAGACTCTTGTACATTAAGTTAACTGTGATTTCAGTCAAAAACAAGCGGCAATGTATGGCTTTACCTTAAACATATCAGCTATTTTAGGCAGACACTCACAATCTTTAAACATGACAATATTATATATCACAAATGTTTAAAATCTCTTAATAATATTTATACTGTTTTAGTATTTCGATCGTATATTAAGCGAAGTTACTGTTTACCCTTTGACATTTTTTAACTTTCTCCTATTGTGCCTTTGCTCAATATGCGTAAGTAACGGTAATATACATTACGCCACTGAAATACATCTGAAGTGATCCATCAAGCACATTATTAAGTTTGGTATTTTGCCAGTGCTCATACTGAAATGTCAATGCTTATACTAGCACATAACACAAGACTTCTAAAGCAATATAGCTTTATCTAAGCGTACATTTGTAGTCTGTAGGAAAGACGATAGACAGATATTACAAATAATATATTACAATCAAGTACATAGATCGTCTGTGCACTATAGATAAAACATGTAGGAAGCAACATATCGTTTTCTCTCAGAGTCAGATATCTAGGATGAATATGTTGATTGATACCTTGCCAACAGCTTCATTTGATTAAGTCTGGAAAATCTAAGTCGGTCATGCAGTCTTTAAGTGTATAACAACAGACACTTTTATGTAAAATAAAACCTACAGCTTTTATATTAATTTCCAGTAACGCACACTTAGCTTACCAAATCAAAAATAATAATAAATTGAAAAAGGTAAATAAATGAATAGAAATAAAACAAACATTTTTGTTTGCAAAAATCAAAAGTTTAAATAAAGAATTTTATTATTTAATTTACTTAGAATCTAACATGTTGTTGACATTCGGAAGTATTCACTAACATCTATCAGACACTTGTTGATGTTTTACTACCTGAATTTCCTATTATTCAATATGTGATAACATGCAAAAAATATATTACAGTTTATTATAAAAACTTATTGTATAAAACATTAATGGAGTGAGAACGTTGTCAAAATAGCCATTTTATTTATGAAAAGAAACACATTTGTATTATTTATTGTTTTGACGTGACGTCACAATTGTGGCGTTCTATCCGGTTCGCGCGTGGTGTATTTATATGAAATGAAATTGATTGAAAAAAAATTGATTTCGAAAGAAGCTTCATATATTGTCAGAAAGCTTATTTTCAGCAAGTCTCCTTGTTGGCGAGCAGGTCCAGTGAAGGAACCGAATAAAGCAGCAAGTCTAGAAAACGGTCGGCTTTCTAGTGAAGAGTTGAACCTTAGCAACGGTCCCCTTCCCAGTAAAGAAGCAAGTCTAAGAACGGTCCGCTTCCCAGTAAAGAAGCAAGTCTAAAAACGGTCTGCTTCCAAGTAAAGAATCAGGTCTTAGAACGGTCCGCTTCCCAGAAGCGCAGCAAGTCTAAGGAGCGCAGCAAGTCCAAGGAGCGCAGCAAGTCCAAGAAGCACAGCAAGTCCAATAGTGCAGCAAGTCCAAGAAGCGAAGCAAGTCTAATAGTGCAGCAAGTCCAAGAAGCGCAGCAAGTCTAATAGTGCAGCAAGTCCAAGAAGCGCAGCAAGTATAATAGTGCAGCAAGTCTTCATAACCTCTGATCCCTTTTCAAAATTCCATTTTATTTAGTTCCGCCTATTGTTTTCTCGTTCAGGGCACACGCTTTCTATTACTTGGGGACCATACGCCGCTTTTCATGGAATTGCACGGAAGTGTCACATTGAAGGTTCCATGATAACCGCCGTATGAACACATCTGCGGATGTTTCTAAATTCAAAACTTTACTATTTCATGTTTAAATGTTGAATTCTGCTTAAGCCGGTGCTAGCGGGTGTGGACGGTAACTTGCACTTTCCAGTACCGTCCATGAACAGGCTCAATCAAACCGAGCCTGCAACATTTTCAATTTTGCCGTGTTGGGCTTTCTTTAGGGATTCTGTATTTATCTATTTTAGGAGCGCAGCAAGTATAAGAAGCATAGCTAGTCCCATATTGCAGCAAGTCCAAAAAGCGCAGCAAGTCTAAGAAGCGTAGCTAGTCCAATAGTGCAGCAAGTCCAATAGTGCAGCAAGTCCAAAACTGCAGTAAGTCTTAGCAGTGCAGCAAGTCCAGGAGTATAGCGATTCGATTCTTAACTTATAATCACAATTACCGCTCAGCATATCGATAAAAAATTCATAAGTGAAACCAAAACTTGACAAACGTATAACATTAACATACTTAAGTTATTATTTTCTTCGCACACATGTGATCATTTTCATTAAAGGGATCTAATATTACATTATTACATAATCCATACATGTTCCTGGTAGAATTACTCTCCTAAAGTATTAAGGTCATATTTTTAAATTATTTATTGTGTTTTAGTTGCATAGGTAATTTGGCGAAATTCCAGCTTGAGCTGTTGAGGAAATACTCTTTGGCGTTCTCACATGAACAAAATAAAACTACAATTTAAACAGTCATGAAGAATTATACATTGAAACACATATTTTACACATATTACACACAATTATGACTTTTTTCAACGGTTTTGTATTCTTCGTATATATAGTAGAGAAAATAAGAATCCTTAAGTCCATACGGCAAAATTGAAAACGTTGCAGGGATTCTGTTTTTCTCATACTTATATTTGATTTGTTTAATTCTGTTTCTGTGCGGTTCTATCTATTTAGCCGTTTTGTTTACTCACCCTGAGTATCAAGACTTAATATGATTAAATTTGCCCAAATTTAGTAGGCCTTCTACCACACTTTTCTATGACAAGTAATTTTATCAATGTTCTTGATTAATTATCTTTTCGTTCCACTTTAGTTTCCGTAATAGAACAAACAATAAGACAGCATTATAGATAAATATACATGCATTTATTTCATTTCCATATTATGCATATAAAAAATTAATATAAAATAAAATGTCAATACAAATTTAAATATATATTATTACAATAGTAAATACATATACAGTAAGTAAAGTGGTGTTGCGTTGCTTAAATATTGATATTTTATTTATCTTTATTAAAGTAAATGACCTTGTGTAAATCATGTATTAAAAATTAATTTCACATGAAAAGCAAAAGAAAGTTTTTTTAGTAGGATAATTACACATTAACAATGGTACCATTTTTTCACATGCATCGCACAAAATCGTATCAATATGGCCATCCACACAAACATCAAGTTCTCTTTTTTCTATACCTATTATATTTATCCTTATGTCTAATATATTACACACCATGTAGACTGTTCACAAACTCATCAAGCATAGTAATATGTGATCCATCCTGTGGTAAGTCATTGTCCTCGTTTGATTCCTCGTCGGTGCCACAGTCGTTTTCGTCCGTATCGTCATCTTCACCGAGAGAAACTACAACATGTGAATCTTATCCTCGTGTACACCATCGAAGCGCCCCAATTCACTTTCAATTTTATTTAAAGCATCTTCTTTGCATCGGTTCAAACAATCGGGCGTTATAAGTGCCATAGGGTCTTTTAACAAGGCCATAGTATTAATAAGTTTAAAGGATATATTTCCAAACACATGACCCTTCATTTAAGCCTACAGATAATTCACAGTGCCATGGAGGCTAACGAAGAACCCTATGACTAGCTGTCATTGCAAGTGCATCAGACGAGGTTTGTTCCTTCTGACAATTTCCAACAGCCCAGATTTAACTATTTCGTTTGTACATTATATTTTATTTTGCCGTAACCAAAGTTTGATCTCGTCCTTGCGTGTTGCTGTTGTCGTTAACTTTAAATCATCTGTCTCATTCTATATGTGTATCAAAGGTTGTTCAATAAATAATAAAAAAATGCATCTGCATTAAATATATAACTACTAAATGTACGCAACATTGTTAACAACATGTTCTTTCTGCTTGAATCAAATGCAATGTGGTTTTAGTATTATCTGTTCTGTCAGTATATATTTCAGGAGTGTCTTCGCAATGATGAAATGTTGCTGTCTGGCTAGTAATGGGTTATACGAGGGTTGTTCAATATGTAATGTGACTGTGTTTATATTTTTATTAGATACATCCAACGGTTATGTACAATACGTAATAACAAAATTCATTCATTTCTGAATACACTCTGAAAATATTAAAGTTATCCATAAAACCGTTTCAGAAGAGTAACAGAATCAATTAGAAAGTCATGTTTGCACTATCGCTCCCGCACATCAATATGTCGCGACGTCAGCGACGTCTTTCGCGCAGTTAACGTCGGTATGACGTTTTATCACATTCTTGGCTTATCAAAATATGCTCCAAAATGCAGAACATATTTTTGATAGCGTGCAACCCACTGATTGATTACAATGTCAATGAGGCAGTCTGTAGGTCTTTCAGTTTGTCAAATCGCGTGCTGTTCAATTGAAGTTTAATATGAGGGAATATGGCGAAGTCAAACGGTGCGAGGTCTTGAGAGTAAGATTGGCGACTCATTTGCCGCATCCCAAGCACACCGATCTTCAGTTGCGTAGCGGCGCCAGAATGTGCAAACGCGTTGTCATGGTGCAGTATGACATTTTCTAATGGTGTTTCCAGCCGCTGCTTTTGGAGCAGCTGTAAAGTTTTAAAGTAGAACAAATGATTACTAGTATAACTTAATGCGTATCAAACGGTCTTTTTGTCAGTTTTTTTTATTGATAGAACGATAAACGCGTGTTGTTTTTTTTTAAAAAAAAACAAGAACCGGGTGATGCTCACCGAGTAGGTTTTGGACACAGGAAAGTATACCTCTTGTTATATCAGAGTTATGTCACAAAGTTCAAAGTGTGACAATAACTAAAATATTTGAGCAAGGCAGACTTAAGGTTCTTTATGCACTGCACTTCTATTTACATACAAAGTTTCATGTTGATACCTCTTACGGTTTCAGAATTATGTCCCGGACAAACTGCAGAACAAACACAGTCTTTTCATGAGCTTCTTGCAACATTGTAAACGTTTCTGTCAACGATTTTCCTAAATATTACTATTGTTATCATAATAACCATAATTTCTATGACGCGTTTTAATTTTTCTAGAATGCCGGTAATCTGATCAAGAATAAATTAATATATTAAATTATGATACCACATTTTGTTATACATGTTTTTCATGTTAGAATAAAAATATATAAGGAAAGTCTCATTATATATTGAACAACTCTCATGTACTCTTTGTATAGCATCATTACCGCAGTTTGGACAAGAATTATATCATAAGGACATACTGAGCAGTCAGGCAGCTCTCTATATGTGGTCTGCAAATCAGTATATAAG
The DNA here is from genome assembly GCF_026571515.1 of Ruditapes philippinarum. Lineage (NCBI taxonomy): Eukaryota > Metazoa > Mollusca > Bivalvia > Venerida > Veneridae > Ruditapes > Ruditapes philippinarum. The sequence continues at coordinate 169,695 of NW_026852771.1, read as the reverse complement.
ATTATCTGGGCTGCCTTGTGCAGTGCATTTATCTGCTGTTCTAAATTGGTATCTTTCATGCAAATGTATACTCTGCGGCATGAAACGTTAGGACACTTGTAAACACTTGGCAGTATGCGCAAGAATGTATTGATCTTCCTTTAAAAGGTTGGTGGGTATTGCTTGCTTCTTAAATTGTCTAAACAGCAACTTCAGTTTTGAGCACAGCAAGTTGCGCATTGGTACTGGATTTCATTTATCCACACTGTATCTTTTTAAATGGGCATGACTAGAATTGTTTCAAGAAAATGGATCAACCTGTCTTTCAAGGCTACCTTGTATTCTTGGGGTTTTGTCATTTTCTGTTACGCTGGCCCTCTTTTCATGTTTTGTCTCTGCTCAGTTGCCATTTCTTTTTGTCCGCTTCACGCTGCTGTTTAATTAAAATACTTACTTCATTTCCAGTTAACTGTTCTCAGCTGTTGGTCGACCATCTGTATTGAGGTCACATGTCTTCTTATCGTGGCTTTTATTTGTTTCATCAGTGTGTTTATCCTGTAGTTATAAGATTTTCTTTACAATTGCATTTTATTTTTCAAAATGTACTTTATCGGGCTAGCCCATGCTCTTGAACTTTCTAGAAGACTTCTCCTTACTCTTTCAGCAGTTTTTTTAATGTTGTTCGAATTCCTCTGTTTTTCAGTTGACTGCTTTTGGTCTGGTTGGTTTTCTCTATTTCGTTTACATTCATTCTGTTTTGCTTTCATTTTTTCGCCCAGCGCAGGGTCTGTCATTCATTCTTGTCTCTTACGTTCTTTGTAACGTTGTTTTTATTCTTTCCTTTTTCAGTTTCATTTTCTTTCTTGCTTAGAGCTGTCATTTTTCAAATTATCTTCGAACAAACTTTTTTATCCTTTCCTTTGATTAAATTTCCTTATTCTGCTCTGTACTTGACCTTTTTATATTTCTATCTGACCTTCGTATAGCTGGAAGGCTGACTTTTAATTTGCCCATGCTTATGAAACTATTTGTTCTGTAACAGAATAATAATTCTTCGACTTAGTCTGTTCATGGGCGGAAATGGAAAGTGCAAGTTACCGTCCACACCACCAAGAACCGGCTAAAGCTGAATTCACCATGTTGTCATGGTAATGGTGCTGATGCTAAAAAACAGGCCAAAATTGTCAGGAGTGTAACAAAAAAGGGTTTCAATGTTCACAGTTTGCTATTTTTAAAATATTCTGAAAACATTGAGGATGTTGACAATTTGAACTGTTTTTGTGCCGCCTTTTCAAGGCGACATATAGGGGTTACTTTTGTGGGCGACGTCGTCGTCGGCGTCCCATAAGGCTTGTCCGGAGCATAACACAGTCACTATAAGTCGGATTGACCCTAAACTTGGTATGCATGCTTCTTTCAATAACCCGAAGTGCAGTGCATAAGAATTGGTACTCTGCACTTCTTAATTTTTGAGTTATTGCCCTTTGTTAATTTTCATACTTTAATATTGTTCGGGGCATTTCTCCTAAACTATAAAAGCTATAGACTTGAAACTTCATAGGATGATAGGTCTCATTAAGAAGAAGTGCAGTGCACATGATCCGGTACTCCATGATTTTGGATCGCATATAATAAAATAACTGTAATTAAAAGTTTGTTTTTACCAAAAAAGAATCAGCTATTGTCCGTGCTCTGTCTTTGCCCTGTCCTGTTTTTGTTTGGGGTCCCCCTGGGCTCCTTGCCATTGGTTCTTGTTGCTGGGTCATGTGGGGGTTGCGTTCATTGAACGCCGCCTTTCCTTGTTGATCTTGTTTATCATATTTTATTACTTACACTACCTTCTTATATAGCAATAGAATAGATTAATACAGAATCCCTAAAGAAAGCCCAACACAGCAAAATTAAAAATGTTGCAGGCTCGGTTTGATTGAGCCTGTTCATGGACGGTACTGGAAAGTGCAAATTACCGTCCACGCCCCCTAGCACCGGCAAGCAGAATTCAACATTTAAACATGAAATAGTAAAATTTTGAATTTAGAAACATCCGCAGATGTGTTCATACGGCGGTTATCATGGAACCTTCAATGTGACACTGCCGTGCCATTCAATGAAAAGCGGCGTATGGTCCCCAAGTAATAAAAAGCGTGTGCCCTAAACGAGAAAACAATGGGCGGAGCTAAATAAAATGGAATTTTGAAAGGGGATCAGAGGTTATGAAGCCTGCGTATCACAGATAAGACGTCAAAAGACAAATTTAAAACAGCAGGCAACATATCCAAAGGGTGATTCAACGTTATTCAAGTAGGAATATTGGAACCACCCAACTAGAAAATGCCGAAAAGTTGAAACTAAAAATACCACAAGCACAACAATAATGTCGTGCTGAACGATCTTCAATCGAAAATATAACATCATTGATTAAATGTACGGGGAGACTTTTTACAGCCGCCACACGGCACAAATAACACGTATGTGATCATAAAATAGATAAATACAGAATCCCTTAAGAAAGCCCAACACAGCAAAATTGAAAATGTTGCAGGCTCGGTTTGATTGAGCCTGTTCATGGACGGTACTGGAAAGTGCAAATTACCGTCCACGCCCCCTAGCACAAATGTCGAACAAAAATAAGTGCAGTTTTATATCGTTGATGAACACGGATTCAGAAAATTTTCTAAATGAACCATTAATTTCCAATCACAACATTGTATTTGGCGATAATTAACACATATCTTGGTACCAAAAAGTTTTTATATATATCAATGGCTTTTTCGACAAAGACAATAATTTTGACTAAAGATAAATTACAAAATACGTTTTGTTTGTGTATAAATATATAACACTATAATAATGGAATCAAAATAGTTTAAGATATTTCTTTAAAAAATCAAAATTAATGTTAGTCTTATAGAAAAGCAACAACAACCCCTCCTACCTTCTTATTAAGCTGTCATTATTAAGATAGAACAATGTACTGGTGCTACAATGTATATACAAAACTATAACACTGAAAAACTAACAAGTCATAAAATGGCACCATCAATTTTTTATTTGAACAAACCAAATGGACATCGTATAAGACTAAAAACACTAGTACACAATGGCTGCAATTTAGAATATTACATAGAATATATCCACTAAATAAGTACCTTTACAAAATAAAATAGAAAGATTCTCCACTTTGTTTATATTGTAATGTAGAAAATGAAAGCATTTAACATCTCTTTTGGCCGTGTGTTCATACATCCAGGTTTCTACACGAAGTAAAGATAGTATGTGAAAGAAAAGAAAAGTATCTTAGTTACAAAAAAATATACCGCTATATAATGCATTGCTATCAGTCAGTTTATGTTTCAGTTTTTATTTGGCAAATCGGCATATTTAACATTTATTTTACCAAATTAACAAATACAATTGACGAATATGGCCAAGACATATATAATACATAGTTTACAAGATAAATAATAAAAAGGTTTTGTTTTAAAATAGATTTTTAAATGGAACTTGAACTTTCCCTAGACTGAAATCAATTCTTCAATTTCAATACAATTTAAACAGTAAAATAGCTTTAAAAAAAACACATTTTTGGACTTGTAAAAAAAATGGAAACTTGTTAAAAAATACTTTTTAGGACACCCCAGCTTATGTGTAATTATTTTCCTATTAGCAATGAAGATTTTATCAATGGTCATTGTAACAAAAGTGGGCAAGTTTGTTTATTTATTTGAACATGTATCTTAATATGTTATTGATTCTCGTCATTGTATACAGTTCATCATGAAATGAAATTGTAAGGTGCTGATTTGAATGCCCTCGACCAATCAGCATATATGAAGAGGACAAAACAAAAACATTCCTCGTGAACAAATATATTGTCACAAGTGCTGTAAAATTCATATGTGTGTTGAACTCTCAATTGTAGTTTATCCTCTTAGGAAGATTGTAGTTGTAAATTATAAGCTTTATATTTATTAAAATAAACACTTACCATACATATATTCATGTGATAATGTGGAATATATGTATCCATTGCGATTTAACAAGACAATGTACATTTGTATACGGTTCTGTTCTATTATGTTGTGCTTATATGATAAACAATAAATTAGATCTAACAGCATAGATTATAGTAATACTGATCAAGGTTTGTGACAAGTTTTAGATAAAAAAAGTACACTTACAAACATAATTGTTCACTTTATAAAGTTCGTGTTAATGTTGTTATCAAGTGTGTGATAAAGACAAGTCAAAACTTACTTTGGACATTACAGGCATCATCATTAATAATGACTCTAACTTACCGAAAAAAATACGACGTGCGTTTACACATTGCTACAGTAAAATATTAAAAAATATGAAGGATACTTAATAGCATTTAAATGTTTATTAATTCAAACCCCTATACAAATACATTGGTATAAAGAAGAAACATTTAATCAAATAAACCGAAAAATATGTGAAAACAAAACACTTGTTTACTATCACTCTGAAAATCAATGTATTACGAAAAAGTTTGAAATACGAGGTATTTAAAAAAAGTTCGTGGACTATTGCTGTCAATTTTTATATGGTTCTATAAAATCAACTTGGTTGATATGTATTGAAAGTGTGTTTTTCTTTCTATAAGTTAGTTATTAATTGAATATAAAATTTTATTTCTTTCACAATCTATTTGCATTTTAATAACCATAGCAACGCAAAAAACATCGGCGCAATCCGAAATTTTTATACAACATTTAACTTTAAATTAATACTGAATTAAATAAAGCGGTAACTTTCAAGTGAAAATGCGGGAAAACATCAATTAACAATTATATGACGTCATTTCAAAATGTGACGTATTTTCAACGTTCTAAACGGTTAGAACAAAATTGTGAACATAACATGAGAAACCAGAAATCTCATCAAAATGACGTCTGAAACTGAAAGGTCTGAAGTACGCGCCGTGATAAAGTTTTGCTCAGAACTCAAACCTATAAAATGATTCAAACAGCTAGAGAAAGTAATTCTGTGTCACGTTCCTTAGTTTTTAAGTGGTACAAACTGGGAGAGAAAGCACAGAAGATGATACTAAGTCCGGGTGACGGACTCGAATATTGGATGACGCACTCAAAAAAGATCGACGTCTATCGCACGGTGCGGGAGTTGTCTGACATAACTGGACTCAGTACAGGAAGTGTACTCGCTACTCACTAAGCAAATAATATGAGAAAGGTAAGTTGTTGTTGTTGTTATTTTTTCTTTTTTGTTCCTTTCTTTATGTACTCTAACTCTGTATTATCGGCGACGTACTCTCAGTATAATCTGTGTTAAACTTGCATATTGAACATTTGCCTTCATAGAACAATAATAACTAAAACACTGGCTATTTATTTATGTTATTATGTTTATTTTCAGGTTCACGCTAGATGGGTACCACGCTTATTGAAAGATCACGAGATAGAAAGAAGTGTTATAGAGTCAAGAAAGTTTCTTCAAGAGTATCAGCGTTTGGGGGACAACTTTCTAGCCTCCATAATCCTGGCTTTTTACACGACCCAGAAACGAAAACGCAGTCCGCAGTAAGGTGTCGTTTAGGCTCTCCCCCACCCATGAAAGCCCGTGCGATACGGTCTGCAGGCAAGCAAATGTATGTGATGTTTGCTGACAGGAAAGGAATGATCCTTTACCATGCTGTTCCGACACATACGCACATAAATGCAGATTATATTAAAAGGTATACTTTTATTTATTTATTTTAGTGCCTTCATTTAATGTAACATGCAAGTTTTATATCAATCACATGATGAGTGTAATGTTTTTATAATAATGTCAGAAAATTAACGGTCGTTGAAGGAAACTAGATAGATACATATATATATATATTTATTTTAAATCTTCACAAATAATATTTTATTTATTAACACGTGTTGTATTATTTTAAGAAGAAAAAAAAATATTTTCACATTGGTATCTGTAGTGAGAAATAGTGTACGCTTTTTTATTCCAACAGGTGGTACGCCGTGACTTAGTGTATGCACTTCAAATAAAGAGACCGGGTGTTCCGCTTGAAAGTTTCAGGTTTCATTGGGATAATGCTCCACCGCATACGATTGCCACCACAAAACTGGAGCTCGATGTTCTAGGTTTTCAACAATTAACCCATGCTTTATATTCACCTGACATGGCTCTTTTCGACTATGCTATATTCCCTCACATTAATAACATGCTTAAGGACCATCGATTTGAGAATTTGAAAGAATTAAATAAACAGACTGTATTAATCAAATGACGGATAACAAAAGAGTGGTTTGATAGTGTTTTTAAATTGTGGATTCATACACCGTATTGTGCTCCGGTAACGTTATTGTGCTCCGGTAACGTTATATGTATGTTAGTTCTGTTGTTCTTGTTGATGTAGTTTTATAGTTTTGTATTCCTATTGGTATGTATCTGTTGGGATGATAATGATCTATCCAACAAAGTATGTTTTATGTAATTTCAATAAACGAGTTAAAAGTAATACGGTTTGTCTACGAACTTTTTGAACACCCCTCGTAGACTTCATGATCTGCATTTCCACAATCTTTGTTTTACTCCTTATACCATTTGCAAAATATGCCTTAATGATTTATTTAGATTTTCTGTTTTCCTGAAAGATATATTGCTGTCGGGAGACATATAAAAACAAATTAATCTTCGACTTTTATAAATATTATGACACACCGCCGTTCCTAAAGCATAACACAACAATAAAAATCATTAATGTACTCGTGTTCCTGTTCTTAAGAACGACCCACTAAAGTCATATAAATTATTAAAGGATGTCAGGTTTTATTAGTAAGTAGGCGTTTGTTGACTTAGAAATTGATGGCTTGTTTTATAAAGTACGTGCTTTAAAACAGGAATCACAGAATTGTGCCAATCCGACAAGTTATAGGGGATGTTTATGTCAGGATTTCGTAATTCATTATTAATACTTTTTTGTACTTAAAATATATTATTTTTGAAAGTGTTAATAGGTTTCTCAACTTGACCGAGCATTATTATTATATATTTTTATATGCCCGTAAGAATTTCGGACATATTATGTAATACCCCCTGGCGTCCTACACTCCGTGTCCGTCCGGTAGCAATTTGGTTTCCGAAGCATAACTTAGGTTCCATTTGACCCACAGTGATCAAACTTTATAGGATGATTGTCAATATTTAGTAGAAGACCACTATTAATTTTTTGGGTCACAAGGGCAAAGGTCACTATTAAAACTGAAAATTGTTTTCGCTCAAAAACTTAAGTATTAATCAACCCTATAGGATGAACAGCCATGTCCAATACACGGCCCCTATTGATTTGAGGGTCAAAGGTCAGGGTAACAATGACCTTAACACTGAAAATTGTGGTTTCTGTAGCATAACACAAGTTTCATTTGGCTTAAAATGTTCAAACGTCATAGGATGATTGCCTATATTGAATAAAAGATCCATACCTATATTGGGGCCACAAGGGCAATATCAAATGACCTTAATATTGTTAACAGTTTTACAACTGTCAAACTTCATAGGATGATCACTTGTATTGAGTACATTAATTATATGACTTAAAAATTAGCTTATATTATGTATATCCCTGGCATCTTTCCGTCCATCGTCATAGCATTTTTACTTACAAGATCACATATATATATGAAGGTTCTTCAGCTTTAAAGGAGGATTGCTTTTTGAAGGAGGTAATACTTTATTTTAATATGTTTATGTATCAAATTCTTTCTTAAATTTTTGTATACATTGTATTTCATTCACACATGGGTACAATGAAAGAAAGCTGTTTTACAGAAGTCACAATTTTTTTTTGTTTATTCATTCAAGACTAGCACTTTTCGGGCATATAATGCTCCACCTATTGGTGCTCTTGTTTAATACATGCATTACAAATTTCTGTGTTTCCTATAACAATACTTGCAAAATATTTTTCAAACGCATAGATCAGTTTGAAGTAGATTAAATGTATTTGATTGTAGGATAGAGGTTCAGTACAGCTATTTCTTAAACAAGCATTTTATATAAGTAACGTTATTGAACTGTTTTAAAGGATATACAAAGAAATAAAGAGAAAATGTATTTTAGTTCAATGTTATCTAAACCATGACCCCCATCGACTTTAAGCCCGACTAAACCAAACTTGTGATTTACATTGACGGCAAAGGCCAACTGTTTTATTTACAAGTATAATATTCATGTCCTGTTTCAAGGTTTTTACCTTTTTTCTCTTATATATGTATCTCAAGATATTTAACAATCCTCAAGAATAACGATGAATTAACTCATTCATCAAATATGACATTAAATATCATGAAACTAATGTAACACTTGTTTTTAAGTTTATGCATGCATCTCAATGTCACTAGAATTTTCTAAACTTGCAAGGTCATTGTGAAATAACATGATGTTTCCACACAGCGTTGTTATTGACATTTCCTGTTTAAATATGCGCTTATGGCAAAAACATTTAGAATCACAAGGGGCAAAAAAACATAGACGAGCATCATCGATAACAAAACCATGGTAACACGCATTTGAAAACACTGACTTCTAATTATATTATGAATTGACAGGGATGTGTACATTTCTATAGCACTATATTAACGAATGATTATAATTTTTGCACTATATATTTTAGCATTTATTTAAATACATGTAATATGCATATTATTTACCATGTAGAAAAGTATACTCACATAAATTATATATCTTAACATTTAATCAAGGTTTTAATGTATATATTTATTTTAAGAAATGCAAGAATTTATTGCTCAACCATTAATTTGAATTAAATAAATGGTTACCACATTTTAAACACGTTGGTAATCACTTGTGCTTGTAGGTTTGAATATCTAATAATTCAAAGCATTTGCAAGACTACACATAGCTGATGCCGGCCCTCGGCAATCAAATCATTTTGATGAAATTAGCACACAACATATTTCTCCAATTATAACACACTTGTCAGCCCGATTAACTCGATTGAAACAATGGATGGCGTACATTAAATAAAATGGTGATTTGTTTCTCATTTCTGATTCAGAAACCGTGTAGGATTAGTAGTAGGTTACTTAGTAATTACTTGGTAATAAGGAAGGCCAGAAAATTTGATCAGCCGCTTAAATTGAACCAGAAATGTGTTGAAATCTGCTAAAAGTTAAACCAACCAAACCATTGCTTTCTATTACTGAACATCAAAAGACAAACATACACAGACATACAAGATTTACTGTAAAAGCAACAAAGGTCGTTGGAAATGATTGTACCACCATAAGAATGTTTTAGGAGCATGACTAGCTGCTCACATGTCATATATTTTGGTCATTTGTTTGACTATGTGATGTCATCTGCTTATAAATTATTGATTAAAAACTCAAACTAATTTCTCATTGTGATGAAAACAAGTTTAAATTCATGGTTTTTGCTACAAAACAGAAGTTTAACTGATTACGTTTGATTTTTTAAATATCATATTAATATTGACAAACAGTACATGTAAATAACAATTAAAAAGATAGCAAAGAAGTTAACAACTTAACAGTACTCTATTGACATCGTTTACTCTTACATTTCATCACATACAAAACATTAATGTTGCATTTAAAAGACAATATTGTTGAGAAAGAGACATTTATTTTTCAAAACAAAACAATACCAAAAAACACTTATTCATGTTGTTTACTTTTCTGAGTTTTGCTGAAATTGCAAATTATTTATCGGTTGTGATGTGCGCAGTAGTTAAGCATTCACATTGAAAGTTATTTTTATCTGTAAAATGAACGAAATATGATGTTTATAAGCTACGCCATATCCTTCTGAATCATTGTAATGTATGTTTTATGCTACGTCATTTCATCCAAAACTGTTTTCGTTTTGTTGCAGGTACGAGATTTCTCCGTATGTATGGATATGCCTGTATCAAACTTGCTTCTATTACCAGAGCATATATTAGTCAATATACTTTCAAATATACCAATACAGGAACTGCTGTTATATGTTAATAGAACATGTACACTTTTGAATTATATAATTAAGCACTACATCTCCCTCTGGGAAGAAATAGATCTTGATTGTCCAGTTTTTTTGGCAACGTTAGAATCCTCAAGCGGATTCTAAAACATTTGTTTGGAATAAAAACATTATTGTTATCATTCGCATAAATTTCCTGTCGAAGTGATGAACTTGACTTTCTGTTCACAACAAATATTTGTAACGCTAAAAATCTAAACTGGTAAGATGTTAGTGCGAGCAAGATATCCACCTTGTGCTTTTTAAAATACTTGCCTAGGCTTGAAATTTTGAATGTTTCAGAGTGTGATAATCTTGTTGACAATGACTTTAGAGTTATATCCGAAGTTAAAACGCTTGATCAACTGTATCTTTCATATACAAATGTGAAGGCATCTACTGCTGTCGATATAGGCACATCACTAGAGTTATTGGTTCTAGATGCGTCAGGAATTATTATGACTGTCGAACAATGTGATAAAATTCTAAACATGGAAAAGCACTATATCCAAGTTTCTTTTGATTCAAATGAAAGTGAAAGATCTATTAACCAACTGAAGGACAGGTGGATAGACTGTGATATTAAAACACTCAATGTACAAAGGCAATAAAAAATGTTCTCCAGAGGAAAACGCCTGGTTCAGCTTTCATTAGAAAAGGGACTTGACTTGAATGTGTTAACAAAAGTAAAAGGTGTAAACCAAGACAAACCTATGAGTAGTGGTCAATCGATATCAAACCTTGACAAGAATCAACAATATATTGACAAAAACAGTAATTCTGTGAATGAAAAAATAGATAAAATGCCAAGCAATTCACAAAGTGATTATCCAGATGAGTCATCATTAAAACAGATACCTCAACTTGTAGATGAAAACAATAACTCTGAGGAATCCAAATACGATGATGATCTACATGATCCTGATTAGAAAAAAGAGAAAGTTTAGCTTTGAAAGTATTGTAAGTGGTGAGTTTCTATACTGTAATGAAGCTGTGCTAGATTCAAACTATTCAAGTGATTCTTCTTTAGAAATATCAGAAACGGAATGGGTGGTTCTAACTAAAGTACGAGACTTAAATGAAGCAAATGCATAATTAATGTCAGATAAAACACCTATAGAACAAAATGAAGACTTGATTCCAACAAAAGTTGTGGAACAGCTCAGTAATATTGTTAACAGCTCAGGAATGAACAAAACTGAAAATTAATTGCCGAGTCAGTTGATTATTGAGATAAGTGATGTTGAGTGGTATTGAAATTTGAAACAGAATAGAATCTTGAACTGGCTGAGTCTATTATTCATGAAGCAACTGAACACACTGCGGATAAAATAGGCTTGGATTTTGTCAATCGTATCGACCATGAAGAAATAGTAGAATCAAATGAAAAACTATCGCTGCGAAACCAAATTCAATCCACAAAGCATGTAGGTAAGAGAAATAAAAAACTCCGAGAACATGGATTAAAATATATTGGCCAGAAGAAAAATGAAATGGGGAAAACGAATATGTTGTTGAAAAGCATGACAGAAAAATGTCGGAGTTATAAAAAAGGGAGAAGATGTATGGATATTTCAGAGCTAGAGAGGCAAGCGATTTTTTCGAGGTTTTTGTACAATATGAGTTGGCCGGAGAAAAAGGTCTATGTAACGAGTTTGATTGAAATTGTGAAAACACCTGATAACCACAAAAGGAGAGAATATTCTTATAAGTATTTTCTTAGAATTGCTGACAATAGATTTGTAGTTTGCAAAGAAATGATTTTGGCTACGCTAGGAATTGGCGAAAAATGGTGCATCAATGGATTAAAGATTCAGATGCTGCTGGTATGCCTTCTCCAAAACAAACCATAATACCACGTAATATTAAGTCGGCAGAAAAGGAATTTGCAAGGCAATTCTTACGCAATCTACCAAAAGTTCCTTCCCATTATTGTAGGTCCACATCTAGTAAGGAGTACATTGAGCCGACATTCTCAAGTTTTACAGAGCTATATACGGAGTATAAACGTTTTTGTCAACAGAAGCGGTGAGTCGAACGTTATTCATGAATTTGTTTAATTGCATGAGTATAAGTATTTACAAGCCGGAAAAAGACTTGTGTGATACATTCACAGGCTTTAATGCAGGAACAGTTAGCGAAAGTGATCATGTCGAACACATAAGAAAGAAAAAAAAAATGAGGCAAACCTTTCTAAAGTAGAGGATATTTAAACAAATCGCATCTGAATGCAACGGTAAAGTAGTAATAATAACAGCAGACTTACAAAGTCTTCTCTTATGCACAAAACTGAATGCAAGTTGTCTATACTGCAAGACTAAACTATCTTGCCACAACTACACCATATTTAATCTAGTTTCACGGGATGCAGTCTGTTATTTCTGGCACGAGGTAGCTGGAGAACTTACTGCTAATTATTTCACATCATGCATAATTAACTATCTAGAAGAACATGTACCTGGGGAAACAGAAAAAGTTATTATATACACAGATGGATGTGGGTATCAAAACAGAAACGTTACCCTTTCAAATGCTCTATCAAATTTTGCAAAAAGTAAACATATTGTTATTGAACACAAGTACTTGGAAAAAGGACACACGTATATGGAGTGCGATTCCATGCATAGCGTTATTGAGCCTCAGATTCGACATAGAAACATAAATGTTCCAAATGATTACGTAAACCATAAACAATTAGCTCGAAAAATAAAGCCGCACCAAGTGAAGTATCTTGACTATTCGTTTTTCTCTGACTATAGTGAGCAAAATGAGTATATATCGATTCGTCCTGGAATCGGAGTTGGCTAAAAAAAACAGTTAATTATATCAGGGTACTACTAGATGGTACAATTTCTTTTAAGACAGATTATGAGAACGAGTTTCAGGAATTGCCTGCGAGAAGGACAAACAAGCGTTTTTGAAACAGAAACCCTCACACTTGTATTCTGGGAAATTACCACTGAAACAGAGCAAATATAAACACATACAAGAGATTAAAACTGTTCTTCCCATTGACTATCACTCATTTTATGACAATCTGCCTGTCAGTACAAAGTAATACATCAGATTATGTTGCCGGAATCAATCAGTGACTTAAATACAACAAAATGAGTTTTAAAGTTGATTTGTAAATGCTAGTTTCCTTGTAAATGCATAAAATCATTTGCGCTGAAATTCATGATACATGAGAATGTTGATTTGACTCATTGATAAACATGAATGTAGCAAACTTTTGAAAATTTAATACATTTATGATAAAACTAATACATGTATGGTATATGGATATAGTTGTTTTAATTTGTTTATTGTTAGTTTGTCAAGTTGAGAATTTTCAAATGTACCAATTTATTGAAATTTTTATAAAATCATGGTAAAAGTAATACATGAATGGTATCATGATATCAGGATAGCATTTCAGTTAATATATTGTTTGTGTTGTTATTGTTAGCTTGTCAAGTTACATTGTATTACCATTCAGTTAAATAATTGGTATAGTAAACGAAGTTATTACATATAAATTTTAAAGTGGATCTTCAAATAACTGCATAAAATCGTTTGCGCTTAAATTTATGATACATGAGAATGTAAGTTTGACTCATTGATAAACATGAATGTAGCAAACCTTTAAAAATCGTCTTTAAATTATAATAAAAGTAATAAATGTATGGTATCAAGGGAAAAGGATTTCATTTAAAAAATTAGTTATATTGTTTAGAGTTTTCTGTTGTTAAATTGTATTACTATTCAGTTAAAGCATTGGTAAAGTTAATCGAGTAACATATAAATTTTAAAGTGTATTTTCAAATGCATGTTCTTTTGCAAATACATAATAATCATTTGCGCTTAAGGTCATAATACATGAGAATGTTAGTTTGACTCATTGATAAACATGATTGTAGCAAACTTTTAAAAATTTAATAAAATTATGGTAAAAGTAATACATGTATGGTATCAGGATAGCATTTCAGTTATATTGTTATAGTTATTTTATTGTTAGTTTGTCAAGTTACATGGTATTATCATTCAGTTAAAGCATTGGTAAAACTAACCAGGTTGATAATAAAGTTACAAGATTGCATAATTCTTTGTGATTACTTTAGCAACACGATTTAAGTATTGTTTGCCTTCACCTTTTTCATAGGTTCAAAACATGGGCCTGTACTAAGCACTAGTATTAACCAATTCTAAACAACATACGCTAGTACCAATATACAAATGTTTGCCTTTAATCTTTTTGTCCCATGCTTAATTTGATACCACACTTGTTTCAAGCAAAACCATGCCATTAAACTGTTTGCAAAGACTAAAAATAATATTTGCTGAAAGATACTCGTTTTGTTCAATTAGAGTTGTTAATATTCAAGTATAAAGTATCTACGCATCACAATTCCTGCAAAACTAAACCGGTCCGAAACTGTTGTTTAGTGTTTTCAATGAAAGATGAATTGTCGTAGCTTTGAAAGGAAAAAAAACTTTTAGGATGAAATGTCGTAACTATCGTTACAGAAGATTGGTATGACATTCACCCTAAGTGCTTATACAACATTTTGTATTTTTATTTCTTTGATATTATTTCAAAGTTTCAAATTCTAGAACATAAAACTAAAAAACTTATATGTTTTTTTCCTCTCCTGAAAAGTTTGTATTTTGAAGCTACGAGGTTTAATATTGACACCGACGATAATCTTTCATGCAATTCAATATATCGGCTATTATTTGATATATTGTCACCTAAGTGCACTCATGGGTAAACTCGTGTTTGCACTAAGGACAAGAATGATTGATTTTGATTGTATGAATCTTTCATGAACATAAAGTTAGGAACACATTATAAACATAATTACATTTCGTGAACAGTGACAGGTCTTTCAAAACAATTACAAAAGAACAACATATTTTACGGTCTGTGTCAAATGGTATACATTCCGATGATTTGTATGAAATTAAATGTCTCTGTCTGTTACGCAATGATTTATTAGTTAAAACACTATTCAACCATGATGGTCATTTTGACAATTAATTATTTGACAGAATGGTATAGTACACGTATTACACAAAAGATTTCGTTTGAGTTGCACTTAAAAATATATATCAGATATAAATACTGAAAAATACAATGACATTTATGTGTGTTGAATTTCTATTCGAAACGTCTATAACAAAAACTTTTTTTGAATTTCATTTGAGTGGTACTTACATAATGTGAAAGCATCTAGATTATCTGTAAAGAGTTTTCATACAAATGTATTCTTCATTTGCTTTTAAGACAAATATGACTGCCTTTCTTGGTGCCTTCCATGCGGACATTTAAGTTGTTTTGAACAGTTTTAAGTGATAAGTCACTACATGGTTCTTATGTATGCTTTATTAAAAACAACACAAATACGTAATCAATTAGGAGCAGATAACAACATAATTTCATCTTTAAAGCATTATGTTTTATATTGCAAATATGTTTTAAATGTCAAGATATAATTTCTTTGTGCTTTATTTAATCAAATTAAAGCAAATTTAAACTAAATATTTATCTTTTGATGGTAGATCATTATTTTTTGTAATGATGTTATTTCAAGGTACGTAAAAAAAATGTATGATAACAGCAAAAAATGTGTCTGAAGTGATGAATCGACAAAGTTTGGAGTGTTATCAATACTCATAATTGCCAAATTCTAAAGCAATTAAGTGACGCATCTTATTGTTTCAGTCTATGACCATAAGAAAGGGAATGATTGCATATAGCAATCTTGCCATTTATTCTTTTGTAACGTAAGCAACAAATTGTTGTTTTTTCCTTGAGTTTGACAACAGATAAACATTTTGTGACTGGTTTCTTATCGGTAGCCTTTATTTGATTGAATCTGACCGAAGTTCAGTCTTTCACGTGGTTTACTACAACAAACATGCTTTCTGAATCAGCTGTGAAAGGCAAATGACCATACGACACTTTTGCTGAAATATATTGTTGTGATAAAAATTTCAATGATAATATATCTCATGATTTCAAATAATTATTTTACCCTCAAAAAATATCAAACAAATAAGAGGTTAACAAAAATGATAAATATAGTCAAAAAAGTGTGGCGCAGCCTCGACCAAATTTTTTTCTTATGGGAATGTTCACCTAAAATGTATGTCCATACAGAAGTACTCGCTCGATCTGTATGTGTGTTAACTAATACAATTGTGTTTGAAATCTATTTTTGCTGTAAAAATGTTTGAATAACTTAATCCAAGATATCATACACTGTTGATTTTTATATGCAACTGTATAGGTTAAAACAGACTTAATCAAACCGAGTCTGTATTTTTCGTGTAATCTGTTATTTTCATTGCTCCCATGAAATGTCCCCCTTTTTCTGATTATTGTCCCCGCCTTTCCGAAGAAAAAAGGGGAATATAGAAAAAGTGTCCGTCCGTCTGTCCGGGCAAACATATGAGAGTTATGAGCTTCATTCCGTAGTACAATAAAGAACAAAAACTCATTAGATTCATATTGTGAGCTTTTTTTTGTTTTCATGAGCTTATGAACTTATGTAGTTAATGAGCTTATTTGCGTCTTAAATATCTAAAGTTGGTACGTCCGTCCGTCTGTCCGTCACACTTTTATATCCGGTATTAACTTTGTCATTTATCAAAGGAATATGAAATAACTTTGCACAAATGTTTGTTATAATAAGACGACGTGTCATGCACAACAACCACACCCCTACCTCCAGGGTAAAGGTCGCACTTGCTCATTCAATGTCAGCATTGTCTATTTGAGGGTATATGTCGTATCCGGTCCATAACTTTCTTATCTTTGAGGGGATTTTGTAAATACTTGCCACAATTGTTTACAATGTTTGTTTTGTTTGTTAGGGTTTTTACGGCACTAAACTTTGTAAATGACAATAGAAATGAACCAATTAGATCCTAGAATACAAGTTTATCTCTTTCAAATAATCAATTATGTTTTTTTGATGGAATTGTATTAAAAGTTCTTTGAGTGAATTTACAGAATAAAATCTATTACGGGCCTATGAAAAATCGTGACATTCAAGAAAAAAATGCTTGACAGTAAAATTTTCATTACAACCTACACAAAAAGGGGCATTGTCATTTGTAAGGAGATAAGAATGGGTAATTTTAGTGTGTCCAATTCGGCATCGAAGAAGAACTGTTTGATCACGGCAGTTTGACAGAGATAGAGATGGTGACACAACAAGAGATGGATTTATATCGTGAAGTTTATTAAAAACGGCATTGTCCCAATTTGCTTTCCATTCAGATGATACGAGTTTATTTATAGCCGGTCTAAAATCACAAGCAGGTAACAATAAGTCAGTTTTTTGAAAATTTAATGATTGTTTAGCTAAAGCATCTACTTTTTCATTTCCTCGTATTCCTACATGACTTGGAATTCAATATAATTTAACATATTTTGTTTTTAGTATATCATGAAATCGTAAAAGAAGTTTCTTTACCATGATATTGTCAGATGTTTTATTTTTAATGGATACTAAAACAGAAAGCGAGTCAGAAAATATCACAAATTTATCATGGGTATGCTGTGCTATGTATGACAATGCTAAATCGATAGCTTTTGCTTCAGCAGTAAAAATTGATGCATTATCTGGTAACCTCATACTAGATGTAAAATTATTTTCAAACACAGCCGCACCTACTTTGCAACCTTCTTTTGAACCGTCCGTATAAATATGTATAAAATTTTCATGTTCTTCCTTAATTGCTAGAAACTTCTCTTTGAAATGTTAATGTGAATTTGATGACTTTTTTATATTTGAAAGGTTAATATTTATTTCAGGGGAATTATAAGTCCAAGGTGGAACATCCTCATCGTCATTTTGAAGGATACTGACAGGATTAATTTTAAGTTTATCTAAATCATCTTTTAAACGAAGGCCTAATGGTTTAATTTCCTTTGGTTTGTTAACAAATTTTTCAATATAACTTGGTTTGAAAATAATATTTTTGGCTGGATTTTTGCTATTTGATGAAATTCTAGTTGCATATTGAAGTGATAGCTTTTTTCGACGAAGTTGAAGCGATGGTTCCCCAGCTTCCGCATATAGACTTTCTACAGGTGAGGTGCGAAATGCACCTAAAGCTAACCGTAAACCCTGGTGATGTATGGTATCTAGCATGTGAAGATATGATTTTCTTGCAGACCCATATACTACAGAACCATAATCTAATTTTGATCGGATAAGACTTCTGTATAATTTCAGTAATGTGGAAGAATTTGATCCCCAATTTGTACTTGATAAAACCTTAAGTAAATTTAAAGCTTTAAGGCATTTAGTTTTCAAATGTTAAATATGTGGTATAAAAGAAAGTTTTTTGTCAAATATAATTCCTAAAAACTTAGCAATTGTTTACAATAATGAGACAATGCGTCATGCGCAACAACCGGTCACCTACCTCGAGGGTCAAGGTCACACTTGGAGGTCAAATTTTAAGTAAACGTAGTCTGTTATAGGGTATATTTGTGTCCGGTCCATAACGTTTTCATAGATCAAAGGCTTTTGAAAATACTTGGCACAAATAATAACAATAATAAGACGATATGTCATGCACAACACATGCACCCCTACCTCCAAGGTCAAGGTCACCTTTAGAGGTCAAAGCTTTACATTTTATTTCTTTAAAAATGTATTGTTGCATTTGCAGATCTAGCATTGATCATAATTTTGGACTGAATGTCCTGAGATCCATACCTCAATATTATGAAACAGAAAAATTTTATGCTTCATATAAAACTTCCCTGAGGCAGGGGACGTTGGTATCTCTATTACAAATTACTGTTTTTTTACTAAATGGCGTGGTTTTATTAATTTTCGTACTCATTTTTTTAACATTTTTACTTATTGATTGATTTATTTAATATCAATTTAAATCTATTTATTTACTGTCAACTGTATTATTGTTTACGACATTTAATTAATAGGATCACACAAAGAGATATTTGTTAATGTATGTTAGGTTACAAGATTTACTTTTTAACAAATGAGAAAAGATGAAATTTATTTTAATTTCTGGGTTTAGTACTTTTATGAGTATACGTTTAAGGATGTAGGAGCGTTTACAAATTACGGTAGTTCGGTAACAATGTCGTAAACCATTTTTAGATATTCTACCGATAATATTAGACAGGCAAGTATGTTTTAATTATTCATGCGTGATACCCATTTAAATTTGAAGAGATAAATGTTCCTATCAATTGATTTTTTTACGACAACAAATAACGATATACGGTACATGCATCACCGTGGCGCTTTGTTTTAAAATAATAATACCCAAACATGCGCCGGTCTACATTGACTTCCTTGTTTCTGGCTACTTTAGACGAAGTACGAAATACCTCTCGAAAGAAATGCTGAAGATTTAAGAAACGTAATCTTAAGCAGGTAACACCAAGTTTAGAACATTTGCCGATAGTCGAAAGAAGATCTTATGATCACAATTATACATCGCCATCGGACTTTAGGGTTCAGGAAAACTTGATAGATGTGGACATGGTGGAATACGAGTATTTTACAACAGACGAAGCCTGGAAAACTGGAAGGAGAATTGTGGAACTTGACACATTATCTGAAGGTTTAAAGTCATGTTTTGCCTGTGCCAGCCCTTTATATCTGGAAAACACAGTAAACAGTAAGAACTTTGGGCTTACCAGTGTTCTTGACATCGCTTGTCAGAAGTGCGGCAAAGTCAAACGTGTGCACACTGGTCGTAAGCATGGGAAAGTCTACGACATGAACACAAAGCTTGCAATTGGTAAGTTGTGTTTTTGAAAATTATATTTCAAAATAACTGTATTTTATCAATTAACCCTTTACTTCATAGAACTGGTTTGCAATGGTTATTTATTCATTCTAAATTCCTAGCTTAAAGCCGTTTTCCGGTACTTTCTGTACATAGAGTCACCGTACCAGTGCTCAATCAGTTTTTCACAAAATCGCATAAAATCTCTTTCAGAACAAAAAGTTTGCTGGGAAACTTATTTTAATATTTTTGTGACAAAGCTGGCCCTTTCAAACTAACAATAAGCTGAAGCTTAAATTACACAGGTCAGGATACAATTTACCACAGAGTTGTATATAGGGTAGGAAACCACTATATTTTTCAG
This sequence comes from Ruditapes philippinarum, assembly GCF_026571515.1. Classification (NCBI taxonomy): domain Eukaryota; kingdom Metazoa; phylum Mollusca; class Bivalvia; order Venerida; family Veneridae; genus Ruditapes; species Ruditapes philippinarum. The sequence continues at coordinate 149,561 of NW_026852771.1, read as the reverse complement.
GTATCAAAGACAATTCACCCACCAGACATTTCGACTCACATTATTGGAAAAATGACACAGACCATTCACCCCCCATTTCTTTAATTTTAATTTTGATGAAATTTATCTTAAAATTAGAATATGCAATAAACAAGTTTGTTTTGTTTCTTTACATAATTAATATTTATAAAATATATAATTGATATTTATAAAATATTTAGTCATATTTAAATTAATTATTATAATTTATTACTTCAAAATAATATTTGTTACTATGTGTAAATATTTTTACATATTATTTGACATACAAACTGTAAAAATTACAAATTCACCTTAAATTTGTCTTAATTTGTTTAAGTGCTATCAATGTTATTATAAGATGACATATCAAAGATATTAACATGTGATAATCATTTGCTCTTAAATCTCTTTCATTCTAACAACTCATTGGATGCTTATGACACATTATCTACAAATAAATTTTGTGCACGCGCGACCAATTAAATTTTTTTGAGAAGCCATTCAAGACATGCTTTCTTGTGAAATATGACATTTCGAGTGGATTTTTGTATACTTTAAATAGCCTTTTATCCCTTAACACTTTTTTTTCATCCTTAATTGATTATAAAGCAAGGTGTTAAGTGATTCTGATGAAAGAGTGGATGTAGAATAAACAATATGTTTTTCAGCACTTTAAGATAATGGATAATTAATTTTAGAATTATTCCTGCAGACAGTTGTACATGTTTGCATTATATAAACTATAAAAATATCAAGACTATTAAATAAATGATAGATAATATGTTTACGATAAGTGCATACACTATGGGCATTTCCCTCAATATAAACTATGTGTTATTTGATGTAATTGAATAAAATAATATAACATATCAAATTAATATACATCAAATTTTGAAACTTTTTAACTGACTTTTTGATTTTTGTAACAATAAACATGAGGGGTGAATTGTCTTATCTATGTTGGGGGGTGAACTGTCTTGAGGGTTGAGTTGTCTTGGTTTTTTGGGGTGAATCGTCTAGGGGGTGAGTTGTCTTGTTTCCGTCTATACATGTAGATGTAAATATGAGAGCAAATATGATATGAAGGAAATGCTTTACATTGACGAATAAAGTGTTTATAAGAGTTTTGGAATTAACATATACTGGGGTGTTTGAGATTACTTATTTTCATACTTTTCTTACTAAAGTCACTCTGCAAACATAGTTAAGTGTGTAATATACAAATGAGCCGTGACACGACAAAACAAACATAACGGGCTTGCGACCAGCATGGATCCAGACCAGCCTGTGCATCCGTGCAGTCTGATCAGGATCCATGTTGTTCGCTATCAGTTTCTCTGCTTGTAATAGAGTTGGTAAGCGAAACGCATGGATCCTGATCAGTCTGCGTGGATGTGCAGGCTGGTCTTGATCCATGCTGGTCGCAAACGCATATGTTGGTTTTGTCATGACGCGGCTCAAATGGTCTACGCTTCTTGTGGCGTCTTCCCGATTTGTTTCCGTACAGCTGCCATATTTGTTTACATGTTCATCAGTTCATAGCCCCTGTCTTTTATGGAAAGCAGGGTTTTGATGAATTTTGGGCACCTTTCCTATGGAAATCAATTGGAATCATAAGAGTAAAGGCAATTTAACAATGTATTGTCCACATTTGTCCTAAATTATCATTGTTTCAGTGTTTTAAATAGTTTTTACTGCTAGTGCTAGAAATGTATTTTTGTACTATTTAATATTGTCTGCAAAATGGCCAATCTTCTACCAAACTTGGTACCAAACCAGTACCGTCCATGAACAGGCTCAATCAAACCGAGCCTGCAAAATTTTCAATTTTGCCGTGTTGGGCTTTCTTTAGGGATTCTGTATTTATCTATTTTGTGGTACTTGTACATGGTGTAAAGGTTACAGGTCAGGTACAAAAAGCACACACAAACTCCCAGGGTTTTTCAACTTAAATGCATAAAGCGTACACAAATAGAAGTATTGGTCAAGCATCAGGCTGGTCGAGCACAGGTACTGTGACTCTAGCTCTGGGGAATCCACCTAATGCCCGGGAGTGTAATAACGAACTCTATTTTATTGGCCTTATTTAAATAAAAATGAAATAAACAATGTTATTTCTTTAGAATAAATAAAAAGTTTTTTGTTCTCCTTTTAAAAATACCATTATATACTTTTTTATTTACCCCAAAATAAATGGAAGGCCAGCTTCCCCAGCCTGTGAAAATAGCCCTGCCTAAATGAAGCCAGTGCTACATGTACAGTCTAGTCAACAGAATAGTTGTTGTGTTTTTTCCCCCGACCAGAATGATTTTTGAATATCACATGGCGTCTTTAAGCCAATATTCAGGTATCATGATGATGTAGCCCATACACTCCAAATTTATCATAAGACTGTTTTATACATTTCTAACTGTAAATTTTGCCCAGACTATTACAGGCAACCACTTACAGAAATTTAACCACCATATTATAGTATATGTATACAACATGTATAAGTAAACAAGTATACATGCAAATATTAATCACAATGAAAAGTAATAATTTTGTACAGTTTACTAATCTCCTGTGTGCTTAATTTGGGGGAGTATCCTTTGTTTCCATCCTGCTACACAGGTTTAATAGTAGTAGTGTTGAAATGAATCATTTTAGCTGCACATATATTACTTATAACATTGGTAGTTAATGTTATTATGTCCTTTATTCAAATTATGAAAATAAAATTTTTTATTCTTTTCAACATAGTTGCTTTAACATAAAAACATTTTTATTTTCAGACAGAATGAAGCTGGACAGGTATTAGAGGATGTTGCCAAAGCCAGTACTGAGAAGTATTTGCAACAGGAAGTTAACTTGAATTGAGAGTAAGAGATTAATTGTTACAAAGTTAACTTCCTGTTAATTTCTCCAATGCCTATAAGTTGACTGTAATCAGACATTCATTACCCTTGACTGGTCAAATTATTTAAAATTATCTTGTTCTTACTGTAACTGGCTATAATTTTGTTATTTGTGAATGTATTGACTTCATATTCAGAAACAGCATCATTCAGGAAAAAACCTTGATGTTTATTTAACTGTACTTTACTGACATATAAATGACCTTGACATTAAAGGTTAAATTACTGAATTTCAGCTATGTCATTTATTTATGAATTTGATTTCTCTAAAACATTTTTTTATTATAATAAGCATTGTCCATATGGTTATGGCTCTTGTATAGTTTCTAACCAATTAAGCTAAGGCTTCAGCTCAGATAACTATGATTTTAAGTTAAACCTTTTGTTCTTCTTACATTTCAGAATTCACAGATTTTTTATGTTATGAAACATGTTTTTTATAAGCTATCAATTTCAAGAATTGATATGAGTTTACGTTTTTTTCGATGTAGGCAGAAAAATGAAATTGAAGTCAGTGTGGAAAAGAGGGAGTGGGAAGGCATATGGTAGTTTTTCAGGTAGGCATTCCAAAAGACAATATAACAAAATTACTTGTGATATGAAAAAAGTCAACAGTCTGAGTACCAGAAGTTTTGAATTGTAGCACTTTGTTGATTTGTCTTTTAAGGTTGACTGTTTTGACTGTTGACAAGGGTGTAGGCCTAACAAATTCTTGTTATATAAAGCATAATTGAATGAGTATAAGTTCAATACTGAATTTATTGTTGAATAAAATTACATTATGCAAGCCTGTCGCAAGCATTATTATGCTCCCCGAAAAATTTGGGGGGAGCATATAGTCGGCGCCTTGTCTGTCTGTCCGTCTGTCTGTCCATCCGTTGTCTTGTCCGGAGCATAACTTGAAAACCCTTGGAGATAATTTGTTGAAACTACATACAGTGGTATAGGGCATTGAGGGGGAGTGCAGTGTCAAAGAACCATAACTCTATTTTGCCATATTTTTGAATTATCTCCCCTTATAGAAAAATCTTGTCCGGGGCATAACTCTAAATTTATAAGAGATATCAACATGAAACTTTGTAGGTGAATAGATCTCAATGAGTAGATGTGCAGTGCATAAGATCAATTACTCTTTTTGTCCTAATTTTGGAGTTATTGCCCTTTGTTAATTTTAACACTTTGAACTTTGTCCGGAACATAACTCTAAAACTATAAGAGATATCAAGATGAAACATTGTAGGTAGATAGATCTCATTGAGTAGAGGTGCAGTGCAAAAGAACCATAACTCTGTTAAGCCTCATTTTTTAATTATCTCCCCTTTTATAAAAATCTTGTCCAGGACATAGCTGTAAAACTATAAGAGATATCAACATGAAACATTGTAGGTAAATATATCCAGAGCAACAGATAAGGTGCGTATTTGCGTATTTACGCAATTAATTTTATAAATTATGCAATTGATATTTTAAGAATGCGTATCAAAACGCATTAAAAAAAATAAAATACGCAATTGTCTTAAAAACTTGTGCGTATTGTTATTTTCATCCAGGGATCACGCTAGACCTAAAATTTAGGGAGAAGTGACTTCTCCCTCCAGTGAAAATAGGGAGAAGTTTTTAGGGACAAGGAGAAGTGCATACGAACTGCATTTTTTTGAAGTGTTGATGTTCCATTTCATACTAATTTTTAAGATTGATTAACATTATGTGGAGTACATAACAGTTTATTAAGTAACTCATGACAATAAACAGCAAAATTACAAATGTGGCAGTTTTTTTTTTCTTCTATATCATCATTATCATAGTTTTTGTGTAGCTTGTTTTGATTTTAATGCTGCAGCCATGAGATGTTGTGCTGAAATAAAAAAAAAAATTATTTTAGTAAATCACTAGTAGGCCCCCAGGCTCTATACATCATGTATTTCATCATTTTCCCCAGAAATATTCATAGGGAGTGCGGAGTCAAAGTTCATATAAACTTAGTTTATGTGGAAGTTTGTTTTTCTTTGTTTTTTTTTTGTTTTTTTTTAAAGAAAACGTAACGTGTGTAGATCTACAGTTGATATTTTTTTTTCTTCGACAGACTATTTCTGCATAATGCATTAGATCTATCGGTGATACAATTTGCACCGGTCTTTTCCCCATTAACCAGCAAATGACATCAGTGTTTTATAATATATGTTTGTTTACTTATAAACGTTCAAAAAAAGTTTCCAACTTTCCAAATTGCTGAGACAATTGTAAACATCGAAACATGTACATTTGACAAACACTTTTGTCGACACGCTTTTGTAGATAATGTGTGAATAAGATCACTAAACTTACCGACTAATTAATGCAATAAGTATGCCCCCAATTTATCCTAATTGAAATGAATCGCCGCTAATCTGTTTATTTGTTGTTTATTGATAATCAGTCGGCATTTGACAATACCCGAAGATGTCAACCATTCAATTCCAACACTCGCTAAATTGTCTCGCTGCGTTTCCAATTTTACCGACCAATGAAAATGCGTTAAACAAATCGCTTTGAAATAGGAGGAGCGTAAACAATTACCGAGCTGCTTGACACTTCAAAATTTATTGCAAGCATTTATTAAATATTAGGGCGACTTTGTTTTCGCTTTTCTGGGCGATCCGGGCGAAATGGAGAGAGACAAGGCGACTTTGTCGCCCAAGTCGCCTAGAAACGTGGTCCCTGTCATCACCGCAAAATTAATCTGTCGTACGCTCGTAGTTTTGGACAAATTATATCGATATGCATGCTATCCGAATATTCCCGAATCAATGCCAGCTAATCAACGGTCTCCGGTCTTCGACGGTCCCCGGTCTCCAAAGACCAACTAAGTCATATCAATAAAGCCTGACATCGTCGTGTCTACTCAGGTCGACAGTCTTTCCAGACCAGCAGAGACCGTTGATTTTGCGGAGACCGTCAATGAGTAGGTCCCACCTGTATTAATAGACGCTTTGAAAGAAATATGGCGTCGTACAAAAGGGAAAATGATTTGAAACAAAACATTCGTAAATAATCAAAAATCAGTCAGAAAACGAACTTGTTACAAACATTATGAAATATAACATGAGCATTTTATATAAGAAATAAAACAATTGTGAAAAGTTCTAGAAAATAGTTAATCCTATTTTCTTTTTAAAACAGTTCAAATTTTATTGATATTGAAACCATAAAATTAATATTTTCATAATTGAACACCCAATTAATCTTGAAATCATAGGGTATCGAGTTTTGGAATACCCAATTAAATGGAGCCAATACCCAATTCCAAAGGAAATGATGGAGTAATACCCAATTCACTTTTAAAGCTTATCTGTTGCTCTGAATTATATCTCAATGGGTAGATGTGCAGTGCACAAGAATCGTAACTCTGCCTTGACTAATTCTGGAGTTATTACCCTTTGTTTATTTTTACTTTTTGAAGTTTCCCTGGACATAACTCGGAAATCATAAGAGATATCATCAAGAAACTTTGTAGGTTGAACGATCACATTGATTAGAAGTGCAGTGCAAAGAACAGTAACTCTGCCTTGCCTTATTTTGGAATTATTGCACTTTGAACTTTTTCCAGGGACATAACTCTGAAACTACAAGATGTGTACTTTCCTCTGTCCAAAACCTATTCCGGGAGCATCACCCGGCTCAAACCAGGCTCTTGTATTATTATATTCAGAATAGGTAAACAAATTTACACATTGTTTGATAGTATGTGACAGTATGCAGCTTAATAAATATAACATAATTCTTTATAGTTTGAAATTATCTATGAGCTTAGAGCCTAGCACACAGCCAATCTTAAATATGATTGTGTTGTCTTTCATTTATATTGAAAAGCTTTTGTGACGGGGTATATTGTGACAATGTTGCCCTTGTTAATTTGTATTTCTTATCTTTTATCACTTGTTTTGTCTGTTTCAGAACGAACATCACATATTACTTAGATAGCAGCTGTACATGATTCAAGTACATTTTCTACATATGTAATGAATGCCACAAAGGAAAATGTCACAAAAGGCAAAAAAAGTGACTGGTTTGTCCATAGCTGGCCAGTCCATGTTCTACAAAGGCAAACCAATTGATTACATGTGTATAAATGAAGCTCTAGACAGGTTCTTTGATTTCTTGCAGAAGTGTTCCAGTTTACCAGTAATATTAGTAGGACATAACATCAAATCCTTTGACTGCAAAGTCCTCCTGCATGCTGTGTACAACTGCAATAAATACCATTACCTTCAGAAGTGTGTACAAGGTTTTATGGACAGGTTAAAAATTTTCAAAAAAACGTATCCTGATCTCTTACAAGCAGAGAGCAATAGTGCGGAATTTACTTGGGAATTCATATACTGCTCACAATGCACAAGAAGATGTTATTGCGTTGCAGACTTTGGTAAATTCTGTGCATTCAGATGAAAATGTTAAAACAGAACTGTCATTTAGTTAAGAAAAAGCAATTCAATCATATGAATATGCCTGCAATATCTCCAGAAACATCGCGTCATTACAATCAATAATTGATAAGAAAGTTATCAGCAAGGGTATTGCAAGGTTGATTGCTGGAAAAGGTCTCAAGTTTTGCCATTTATGTATTGTATATAAACGTAACGGAACTGATGGTTTGAGAAGGCTATTGTCAGAGGTGTCTTATGTTAAAGTTCGAGTAACAAAATCTGAAAGAATAATTACAGATATTGCTGACTATATCCATCTCATTTAGCATGAAACATCTTCTCATGATTGTCTACCAAGGGTGTTCAAATAAAAACCCTGGGGTCAAAATTGGCCCCGCCCCAGGGGGTCATTGATTTTCCCTATATGCATATAGTAAAAACTTCTTTTCAAGAACTCAAAGAGCTAGAGCTAAAATATTTAGCATGAAACATGTTCTAATGGGTGTCTACCAAGTTTGTTCAAATAAAAGCCCTGGGGTCAATATTGGCCCCGCCCCGGGGGTCATTGATTTTCCTTATATGTGTATAGCAAAAACTTAAAAATCTTCTTTGAAAAAACCAAAATAGCTAGAGTTTAGATATTAAGCATGAAACATCTTCTAGTGAGTGTCTACAAAGTTTGTTCAAATCAAAGCCCTAGGGTCAAAATTGGCCCCGCCCCAGGGGTCATTGATTTTCCTTATATGTGTATAGCAAAAACCCAAAGAGCTACTGTTTAGATATGAAGCATGAAACATCTTCTACTAAGTGTCTACAAAGTTTGTTCAAATAAAAGCCCTGGGGTCAAAACTGGCCCCGTCCCAGGGGTGTCATCGTTTTTAACTATATGAGTATAGTAAAACCTTAAAAAATCTTCTTTTAAAAAACCCAATGAGTTAGAGCTTAGATGTTCTAATAGGTGTCTACCAAGTTTGTTCAAATAAAAGCCCTTGGGTTAACATTCGCCCTACCAGGGGGGTGGGGGAGGTCATTGTTTTTCATTATGTATGTATAGTAAAAACTTAACATCATTGAACATCTTCTAATGGGTGTCTTCCAAGTTTGTTCAAATAAAAGCCCTTGGGTTTAAACTGGCCTCGCTCCGGGGGCCTATATACAGGTGAGCGACCTCAGGGCCATCATGGCCCTCTTGTTTGTTGTCAGTGTCTAATGTGACATTTAGTGAATTCTGTCAAAACACTGTGATCATTATATTCTATTTACAGTTTTTCCACTTTGTTAAGGGCGCATATTATGAGGATCATACACAGACTGTCGGTACAGATTAGAATATCTAGCTCGAGGGTTATTTTACTGCTACGTTTTGTATTTTTAGGCCTCAGTACCATCAATATATTTAGGTATGACTGAAAGACAAAAAACAGACTGATGGGCAAATAGTCATACCTATAAGTACAATAAGTTTTTTTCTGCCATACATTTAGCCATCTTTCTGCTAAAGTGAAGAACAGATAGTCTAAATGCATAAAAATCTTTCTCCCTACATCAAAGCTACTTCTTTGCTAAGTTGCGAATTTTTAGGCCTTTTTAGCTATTGAGATATTTACGGTAGGTGTGACAATCAGGGAGACAAAAAGACTGACAGACGGACAAATAGCCTTACAATATACATCATTTCTCCATGCCATAATTAAAAGTGAAATATGCTGCCTATACAGTCTTGATTATTTTTTTGTGAAAAGTGATTTTTATGCTAAAAGGTGGGTGGGGTATACTTTAATTATGTCAGTAAGAAGCAAAAATCAAAATTGAAACATATATTTGACTGTTGTTATGGTAATATTTATATGTAACAACAATTTTAACTGATTTAATCCAAATGTTAAGTAAAACTCTTATTTGGATTGTAAAGTTAAATTGTCTCACCTTTAAATAAGTAAATTTTGTAAATAAAAGTGCTACTCTTTTAGTCTGCATAATGAAAAAATGTCCACGGTGACATATCAATTTGATTATTTAAAACTTTTGGTAAAGTCATTGTCCACATCATACTTTAAGAACACGCATATATAAATAGTTTTTTAAGAAAAAAAAATGAGATTTTTTAAATACTACCTATATACGGAAAACAGTGTTTTTAATAGTTAAAGCAGATACAGATTATTTCATTTTGGTGATGAATTTTTCAAACATTCTACCAGTTTTATGATCTATAATCTGTTTAATAGTGTAAAATATTGTATAAAGCTGTGAAATAAATCTGTACAAGTTCCAGTTGTTGTATTTTAGTTGAATCAGTCAAAAAAATATAAATATACCCTAATATGAAGGACTGAACAATCTTTCAAGCCTTGCCATTACGATAGTTTGACAAAACATGGCATATCTAAAAAAAAATCACGGTGACCCATATTTTTCTTTGCATATTTTTTCAATGATATAAAATAGTCTCTCAGCATGAGAAATACTAAGACAATCAAAACATTTTACAAAATTAATATAAACGCTCCTACATCCTTAAAAGTAAATATTAAATTTGACAAAACTGCATCATTCAAGCAGACTTTGTTATTTCTCTGTTATAAACTTTTATATTTTAAAGATAGATTTTTATTGGTGTGAATATAATCTGTAAATTTGTCCTGAATTTCATCCCAGTATTTTGGTTTCCGGACCAGCTGTTTGCGGACCAGCGGGAGGTCACTCGGGTTACTGTGTATAATGTCTATGTTCGGTTACATTTTTAAATTTCTGAAAACGCATTCTGACCTTAAGATATTTTAAAAAGTTCTAAGATGACTTAAATAATATTAATTAAAACCATTTTGACAACTGTAACTAGAATGAAACAGCAAATGATACAAAAATAACCTTCAGGTTGAACAATATTTGGTCGAATGAGACTCAGAAGATAAGTTAATTGTTATATGAATGCCAAACTTGACAGACTCGGCAATATTCAGATGAATTAGATGAACAAAAAGCACTTTGGAAATACAAATTTATTATTGACTTACAAGAAACATTTTTTATGTCTAGACAAACCATATTAAAAGTTTGGCGTATCGACACGTTGCTTTATGGTAAGCTTCATAGAACAAAGGTTTATATAACTACATACGTAAATATGAATAGATATAGTGTCTAGACTTCTGTTTTTCTCCATTTTATTGAAAAAGTATTCAAAAACATCCAAAGAGTGTATGTATACCTTGAAAAGGGGTGGTCAATACCCGAGACTAGTAGGTTATAAATAATTTTTTTAACTGGTTCTAGCGTTGTTGTGTGTTCCTCTCATATAAATTTCTGTTGTTTACTCTTCCTCCTCTGGCAGGATTGATGAGTGCTCTTATTTTAATCACATATTCTCGATCCCACATGATCCAGTAATGCTTGAACAACCGTCTTCTGTAATGACCTGTCCGATTATCGTATGGTATGCTTTTTTACCATTCAGCGGTATCTTTCCTGAACGTGACATAAAATAGAGAAATACAGAATCCCTTAAGAAAGCCCAACACGACAAAATCGTAAATGTTGCAGGCTCGGTTTGATTGAGCCTGTTCATGGACGGTAATGGAAAGTGCAAGTTACCGTCCACGCCCCCTAGCACCGGCTTAAGCAGAATTCAACATTTAACACGGAAATAGAAACATCCGCAGATGTGTTCATACGGCGGTTATCATGGAACCTATAAACCTACTACAATAGCACGTGCTAAACACATACAGTCTTTTGAATTTTGCACTTTAGTCATATTATCAATACTAATATGTGATCCGAAACGCATATTTAGTCGTCGTCAGGAACCTTCAGGCATGGATATGTGTGTTATTTCAGCATGTATTTCTCCACCATGAACGTTGCTTTGCATAAAATAGATAAATACAGAATCCCTTAAGATAGCCCAACACGGCAAAATTGAAAATGTTGCAGGCTCGGTTTGATTGAGCCTGTTCATGGACGGTACTGGAAAGTGCAAGTTACCGTCCACGCCCCCTAGCACCGGCTTAAGCAGAATTCAACATTTAAACATGCAATAGTAAAATTTTGAATTTAGAAACATCCGCAGATGTGTTCATACGGCGGTTATCATGGAACCTTCAATGTGACACTTTCGTGCCATTCCATGAAAAGCGGCGTATGGTCCCCAAGTTATATAAAGCGTGTGCCCTAAACGAGAAAACAATGGGCGGAACTAAATAAAATGGAATTTTGAAAGGGGATCAGAGGTTATGAAGCCTGCATATCACAGATAAGACGTCAAAAGACAAATTTAAAAAGCAGGCAACATATCCTGTTCAATTCCGTTGAGCAGTGTTTCTCCTGTCACGTGATAAAAATCATCAAAATGAACATGAATCCAGAATTGTAAACCAGGATGTGAGATCCATATTCATACTTTGTTTTGAGCTTTAGCATGAGACTCTCTTTTCATCTCCTGCACTAAGCTGTTGCATAAACAATGCTTTAATTCAAATGGCTGATCATAGCAGTCAAATGTCACATCATATACTTTACTTTGTGTATTGAATTTTCTCGATTTTCTTTGCATTCTTTCTTTCATATGATACAATTGACTGACCGGCCTCTCTCTCCATGTTGAATTTCATTATGTTCATCACTATGATATTCCTCGCTAAAATGTTCATCGCTATGATATTCCTCGCTATTATTTTTCTTTTCATTTTTCTTTATTTTTTTCTTCTTAATAATCTTTTTTTACTTAGTTATAAACTATATGTTTTTAGTGTCTGTGCCGTATCATCATCATCGCTTGAATCACTTGACGAATCGCTTGATGAAACTGAGTTAGGTACTAGTCTTTTAAACATCTTGAGATACTGTGTTATCATAATTTCATACAGAGCATGCCACTCAGTTTTATACCTGCGAAATAAGCTGTGCAGTAAACGTCTATAAAAAAAGAGCTATGTTATGACCCTAGGTCAAATACTTTTTGGGATACATGTGCCACAAGTTGAAAACTAAAAATCTTTTACTAAGTAAAGGGCGTGAACTTTACAAATACTGAATCAATCCACAAACGTACCCCAAGGTGCATAAGTACACAAGCTGACCAAAATTCCTGTAAACTTTCAGGCCTACAGGTCAAATACTTTTTGAGCTATGCATGAACAAGGGCAATAACTTTAAAAATACTAAATATATCCACACAAAAATACGCAGGTGCACAACTACACATGCTGAGGGACATTCACATTGCTATAAATTTCATGACCCAAGGTCAAATACTTATTGAGGTGCGTGCGACACAAAATGAGAACGGACTAAAGGACGGACAAGGGTAAATCTAAATGCACCCCCCCCTCCCCCCCCATGTGGGGGCACAAAAAATGGAAAGTTTGTAAAAGTTCAAAATAAAATTTGTAAAAATTGTTTATAAAAAAGGTTTTTATGTTTAAATAACATGATGCAAAAATAATAATGTTTTATGACAAGAGTATAATAACACGATTTAAAAAAAAACATTAACGCATTGTTTTTTTAAAATAGGATAAAAAAGAAGCCCTAATGCAAGCGAAAATGTTGCAGGCTCAAGTTTACTTAATACACACGGTTCCAAGAAATTTAGTGTAGAGTGAAAAAAATATGATCAACAAGGAAAGGCGGCGTTCAATGAACGCAACCCCCATATGACCCAGCAACAAGAACCAACGGCAAGGAGCCCAGGCGGACCCCGAACAAAAACAGGACAGGGCAAAGACAGAGCACGGGCAGGTTAATCATACGTATGCATGTAAACACAGGTTAAAAAAATGAAATATGAAATGTGTATGGGAATAATATTTAAAATAGATAAATGCAGAATCCCTAAAGAAAGCCCAACACGGCAAAATTGAAAATGTTGCAGGCTCGGTTTGATTGAGCCTGTTCATGGACGGTACTGAAAAGTGCAAGTTACCGTCCACGCCCCCTAGCACCGGCTTAAGCAGAATTCAACATTTAAACATGAAATAGTAAAATTTTGAATTTAGAAACATCCGCAGATGTGTTCATACGGCGGTTATAGATTTTAAGGTTAGATATTTTCTGACAACATTTTTAGGTTCTTCTCTTAGTAATAGTTGGATGGGCCCTGAAAAGGGCCGTTTGGTCAAACTTGGGGACCATACGCCGCTTTTCATGGAATGGCACTACTGTGTCACATTGAAGGTTTCATGAAAACCGCCGTATGAACACATCTGCGGATGTTTCTAAATTCAAAATTTCACCATTTTCGTGTTAAATGTTGAATTCTGCTTAAGCCGGTGCTAGGGGGCGTGGACGGTAACTTGCACTTTCCAGTACCGTCCATGAACAGGCTCAATCAAACCAAGCCTGCAACATTTTCAATTTTGTTCTGTTGAATTTTCTTTAGGGATTCTGTTTTTCTCTATTTTATAAAACCGGGTAAAGGTTGTTTAGTTTAACCTTCCAAAAAATAGATAAAAACAGAATCCCTAAAGAAAGCCCAACACGGCAAAATTGAAAATGTTGCAGGCTCGTCCACGCCCCCTAGCACCGGCTTAAGCAGAATTCAACGTTTAAACATGAAATGGTAAAATTTTGAATTTAGAAACATCCGCAGATGTGTTCATACGGCGGTTATCATGGAACCTTCAATGTGACACTTCCGTGCCATTTCATGAAAAGCGGCGTATGGTCCCCAAGTAATAAAAAGCGTGTGCCCTTAACGAGAAAACAATGGGCGGAACTAAATAAAATGGAATTTTGAAAGGGGATCAGAGTTTATGAAACCTGCGTATCACAGATAAGACGTCAAAAGACAAATTTATAAAGCAGGCAACATATCCTAAGGGTGATTCAACATTATTCAAGTAAGGAATATTGGAACCACCCAACTAGAAAATGCCGATAAATTGAAACTAAAAGGCTGGGAAGGCTATACGCCGCTTTTCGTGGAATGGCACTACTGTGTCACATTGAAGATTCCATGATAACCGCCGTATGAACACATCTGTGGATGTTTCTAAATTCTAATTTTACTATTTCATGTTTAATGTTGAATTCTGCTTAAGCCGGTGCTAGGGGGCGTCCATGAACAGGCTCAATCAAACCGAGCCTGCAACATTTTCAATTTAGACGTGTTGGGCCTTCTTTAGGGATTCTGTATTTATCTATTTTATGATCACATCCGTGTTATTTGTGCCGTGTGGCGGCTGTAAAAAGTCTCCCCGTACATTTAATCAATGATGTTATATTTTCGATCCTTGAAGATCGTTCAGCACGACATTATTGTTGTGCTTGTGGTATTTTTAGTTTCAACTTTTCGGCATTTTCTAGGGGGATCAGAGGTTATGAAGCCTGCGTATCACAGATAAGACGTCAAAAGACAAATTTAAAAAGCAGGCAACATATCCTAAGGGTGATTCAACATTATTCAAGTAGGAATATTGGAACCACCAAACTAGAAAATGCCGAAAAGTTGAAACTAAAAATACTACAAGCACAACAATTATGTCGTGCTGAATGATCTTCAAGAATCGAAAATATAACATCATTGATTAAATGTACGGGGAGACTTTTTACAGCCGCCACACGGCACAAATAACACGGATGTGATCATAAAATAGATAAATACAGAATCCCTAAAGAAAGCCCAACACGGCAAAATTGAAAATGTTGCAGGCTCGGTTTGATTGAGCCTGTTCATGGACGGTACTGGAAAGTGCAAGTTACCGTCCACGCCCCCTAGCACCGGCTTAAGCAGAATTCAACATTTAAACATGAAATAGTAAAATTATGAATTTAGAAACATCCGCAGATGTGTTCATACGGCGGTTATCATGGAACCTTCAATGTGACACTTCCGTGCCATTCCATGAAAAGCGGCGTATGGTCCCCAAGTAATAAAAAGCTTGTGCCCTAAACGAGAAAACAATGGGCGGAACTAAATAAAATGGAATTTTGAAAGGGGATCTGAGGTTATGAAGCCTGCATATCACAGATAAGACGTCAAAAGACAAATTTAAAAAGCAGGCAACATATCCTAAGGGTGATTCAACATTATTCAAGTAGGAATATTGGAACCACCCAACTAGAAAATGCCGAAAAGTTGAAACTAAAAATACCACAAGCACAACAATAATGTCGTGCTGAACGATCTTCAAGGATCGAAAATATAACATCATTGATGTACGGGGAGACTTTTTACAGCCGCCACACGGCACAAATAACACGGATGTGATCATAAAATAGATAAATATAGAATCCCTAAAGAAAGCCCAACACGGCAAAATTGAAAATGTTGCAGGCTCGGTTTGATTGAGCCTGTTCATGGACGGTACTGGAAAGTGCAAATTACCGTCCACGCCCCCTAGCACCGGCTTAAGCAGAATTCAACATTTAAACGTGAAATAGTAAAATTTTGAATTTAGAAACATCCGCAGATGTGTTCATACGGCGGTTATCATGGAACCTTCAATGTGACACTTCCGTGCCATTCCATGAAAAGCGGCGTATGGTCCCCAAGTAATATGAAGCGTGTGTCCTAAACGAGAAAACAATGGGCGGAACTAAATAAAATGGAATTTTGAAAGGGGATCTGAGGTTATGAAGCCTGCATATCACAGATAAGACGTCAAAAGACAAATTTAAAAAGCAGGCAACATATCCTAAGGGTGATTCAACATTATTCAAGTAGGAATAATGAAACCACCCAACTAGAAAATGCCGAAAAGTTGAAACTAAAAATACCACAAGCACAACAATAATGTCGTGCTGAACAATAATGTCGTGCTGAACGATCTTCAAGGATCGAAAATATAACATCATTGATTAAATGTACGGGGAGACTTTTTACAGCCGCCACACGGCACAAATAACACGGATGTGATCATAAAATAGATAAATATAGAATCCCTAAAGAAAGCCCAACACGGCAAAATTGAAAATGTTGCAGGCTCGGTTTGATTGAGCCTGTTCATGGACGGTACTGGAAAGTGCAAATTACCGTCCACGCCCCCTAGCACCGGCTTAAGCAGAATTCAACATTTAAACGTGAAATAGTAAAATTTTGAATTTAGAAACATCCGCAGATGTGTTCATACGGCGGTTATCATGGATAGTGGAGCGGGAAATAAGGTCTCTCCTGTCAAAATAGTGCAAATTGTGATACAAGCATGAAACTTTCAGGAAATCATCTTTAGACTATAGAGATTCCAAAAGTGAAGTGGGCCCAAAATTATCTCTGCTCATACAAGATGGCCGCCATTTTCAAAATGGCCGCCATATAAATTTAACATACATATTAGCTCATTCAGTGAAATTTTTGTACAGACCTGAAAACTTACACCAAAGCATGTATTAAGTTTCTCCTTTACAAAAATTCAAATCGTGAACAAAATCAGCGTTCATACCTCTTCAGAATTCAAGATGGCGTCCAATATGGCCGCCGATTTTATGCAAAACTGATATATCTCTTTTGTCATATAATTTGTATCACAAATTATGCATATTTCGATAAAAAGTGTATAAACATATCAAAAAATTATCAAATTTTATGTAAACCACAATGTAAGTCAAGCTTTCTAAGTTATTCATCCAAAAAGTATCGTTAAAAATATTAAAGAAAAAGTGCCAATATTTGCATATTTCTCTAACATGGTTTTCTAATAGGTCTTTGTACAAAACTTAAAAGTTACTTAGTTTCTAATAGTGTATTTGATATTTAATTAACACTATGTGTTTATTGTAAAGAAATAATCTGTAGGTTTTATATTTTGTCAAAGTGGGTGGGGTAAATATATCTGATAATTGAAAAAACAAATACAAACGAAGTTTATTTCTTTGCTTTTTGTTAAACTTTCTATGAATTCTGAGGAAAAGTATTTTTACTGTTAAAAAATATTTGTTTTTTTAAGGAATTATTGTCTTCATTCAGGTCTAGAGCTAAAATGCACATACATTCATGTGTATACAGTCAGTTGTAAAATTTGTTTGCAAGATTGACTTGTTTCAATATTTTTAATATTATCAGTTATATATATAATTATGACGACAGTAGACTGAATATACATTAACAAACATGCGTTAAATATTGTCTTAATTACGAATACAATTACATCCTTAACAGTTTCTTTACGAAAAAGATAAAAATCGCTTTAAAGTCAACACAATGAGAAAAAATGAAGTTTGCATTAGATATCAAAGTCTTACTGAAGGCTTGTTACAGTACGATTCAAAGTTATATCTACTTTCATGTCACTGTAATTAGGTATAATTGAATTAGGCCCTGTTTATATAATAACAATATCTAGACATGGTATTTTCAAAAGATACAAAGTAAAATTAAGACTGATACATCATATGATCTATGTGTAGTTTGAAAAATAAGTATATCAATAGTATCGCTTGACCCACAATATATTTGCTGATGATTTGAAATATAAACTAAATGTCTGTCAAAGATTATTCAAATTTCATGTTACCCCATTAAACAATCCTTGACCACTCACCTAAGATCCACTGCAGGAAAATTGCCATAACGCTTTAAAACAGAAGTAAGATAAGATCATGTTAGGAAGTATCAATTTTTTCACCACATACAGTTATGATTTATGAAAAACTATTTGTGAAGGTTCGCTTCAAAGGAAAACATGCCCAATATCATAGGAACTGTTTCACACAAGAAGACTCATATAATTATATTTCTATACGAGTCCATATGAACTTAGTGATTTGGTCCTATGCCAATAATTCATAATTTTTATTGAGTATCACAGAGTGAATTTTCATAATATTTTTTCTGCTCTGGGAACTTTTGTTTTGGAGAAGACTTTTAAGACAGTTTTAAGTCTATGCAAACATTAGTAACATACCAGGGAGCCATTTTAGAACTGCAGGAGCATGATTAAAAGGCCTGTCAATGGCTGCCAATTGAGGGGTACTTAGTTTTGAAAGACTTATATAGGAAATCACATGTATCGGTAAGTCCTCTTTAGGAGAACTACAATGCCTTGAACTTAGATATTCCATATTCCAGTAACATTGTTTCAAGTAGAGAAGACCTCTTTAAAAGTTACATAAAAACTCTCTGTTCGTCACTTAGTGAACATAGATTTTACATAGTAAATGAATGGTTTAAAAAAAGTCTTCTCAAAAAGCAGAATGCACAGAGCATAGATACTAAGCGTATATACCATCATCTTGTGTCATGAATTTTGCTCATAGAGCCACCCGGGTATATAGACTTGTGTAGGAAAACACAATAAGAGAACTTCTAGTGTTAAACTAAATGCATAAAAATTGTATGATGTCCTGCAGTTAAAATGGTTTTGAAATGGATATCACTTATTTTACAAAAAATTTGTATTCTCTAAAACTACAGTAACCGAATAAATTATGTATCATCATAACCTTGTAATACTCTACAAATATTTAAAAACTCATGGCCAAGATGGTCAAAATTGATCATGCACCAGGGGTCACTAAGTTTATATGGACTCATATAGGAATATTAATACTTATTTAAGTCCTCTCATGAGAAACAATTCTGAGAAACTTGATATTAAAGCATCTTTACAATATTTCACAAATCATATATATGTTATGACAAAATTGATACACCCAATAACCTACGTTTATAAAGAATTGTGACCTTTCCCCAACAATGGTGTGTGACTTAGGGTCATCATTGCCCTGTTATTGAAAATAAAAAATAGATATAAAATAATTTATGAATTACAATTATTTTATTTTAAATCATCAAAAAACTGTATGTAGGTCAGGTGATATCATTGATATATATCTGTTTCACAACACATAGAATGAGATGATGTGATAGTAGCCTTTTTTATATATGCAAAAATTATTATCTTATTGAGTTAGCTTTAAAGCCATTTTCATATTTTCAATATGAAATTGTGAAGGAGTTAATAATATGCGTCAATGGACAACCTTATTCATGTGCAAATGTTTGCTCTTTAAAGCATGTTTGTTGGCTTATTGTCTTCTTATATATCTTTACAATTAACAATTAAATAAATAATATCAAGATATTGAAACCAGTAATATCACGCAACCAAATTTAATAACTGAGTGTATACTAATTAATGTATGTGCATTTTAATTGATATTTTAGCTCACCTACTTGACCCAAAGAAAGACATATATTTTTATAGCTTCCCTCACAATTAAACTAAACTGAATTCTGTATAAACCAATGAAAGACAAAAATACACTCTTCCAATAAAGAATACTTTTTAATAGGGAGCATTTGCATCATAATTAAGAGAAAAAACGAAGAAAAAAACTCTTAGCGGTCAGTGTAAATTTTGGTTGATTTTCTATTGTTTAATTATAGGATAAATTTACCCCACCCACTTTGACAAAATATAAAACCTACAGTTTTTATGGTTCTTCTCATATGTTAACAAAAACCCTATTTTGAATTGAATTACAAATAAGAAATAAAGTATTTTTTTTTAATTTTGCATATAGAGTTAGAAAACCAAATTAAGAGAAATATGCAAAAACGAGATTTTTTTCTTGATATCTTTAAAGATATTTTAGACATAAACTTAAAAAACTTTATTTTCATTATGATTAACATATGATTTGATTATTCATTATGATTAACATATGATTTGATTATTTTTGATATATTTAAACACTTTTTATAGAAATAAACATAATTTGTGCTACAAATTATAGTATAGAAATTATTAACAGTTTTGTGTAAAATCGGCGGCCATATTGGACGCCATCTTGGATTGAGAAGAGGTACGAACACGGAAGTTTGTAAAATTTAAATTTTTGTAAAGGAGACACTTTATACATGCTTCGGTGTAAGTTTCAGGTCTTTACAAAAAATTTGACTGAATGAGTTATTTATGTACGTTAAATTTATATGGCGGCCATTTTGAAAATGGCGGCCATCTTGAACGAGCAGAGATATTTTTGGGCCCACTTCACTTTTGAAAACTATGTAGTCTAAAGATGATTTCCTGAAAGTTTCATGCTTGTATCACCATTTGCACTATTTTCTCAATTTCCCGCCCCACTAGGAACCTTTCATCCAATTTCATCCAAACTTCACAGGAATGTTCCTTTGGTGGTCACCTTTAAAAATTGTTCAAAGAATTTAATTCCATGCAGAACTCTTGTTGCCATGGCAACCGAAAGAAAAAACTTTAAATATCTTCTTTTAAAAAACCGTAAGAGCTAGAGCTTAGATATTTGGCATGAAACATCTTCTAGTGAGTGTCTACCAAGTTTGTTCAAATAAAAGCCCTGGGGTCAAAATTGGCCCCGCCCCGGGGGTTCATTGATTTTCCCTATATACATATAGTAAAAACTTAAAAAATCTTCTTTTAAAGAACAAAAAGAGCTACAGCTAAGATATTTAGCATGAAACATGTTCTAATGGGTGTCTACCAAGTTTGTTCAAATAAAAGCCCTGGGGTCAAAATTGGCCCCGCCCCGGGGGGTTATTGATTTTCCCTATATGCATATAGTAAAAACTTAAAAATCTTCTTTTAAAGAACTCAAAGAGCTATGGCTAAGATATTTAGCATCAAACATGTTCTAATAGGAGTCTACCAAGTTTGTTCAAATAAAAGCCCTGGGGTCAAAATTGGCCCCGCCCCGGGGGGTCATTGATTTTCCCTATATGCATATAGTAAAAATTTAAAAAATCTTCTTTTAAAGAACCAAAAGAGTTATAGCTAAGATATTTAGCATGAAACATGTTCTAATGAGTGTCTACCAAGTTTGTTCAAATAAAAGCCCTTGGGTCAAAATTGGCCCCGCCCCTGGGGTCATTGATTTTCCCTATATACATACGTAAAAACGTAAAAAATCTTCTTTTAAAAAACCATGAGAGCTAGAGCTTAGATATTTGGCATGAAACATCTTCTAGTGAATGTCTACCAAGTTTGTTCAAATTAAAGCCCTGGGGTCAAAATTGGCCCCGCCCCGGGGGGTCATTGACTTTCCCTATATGCATATAGTAAAAACTTAAAAAATCTTCTTTTAAAGAACTCAAAGAGCTATGGCTAAGATATTTAGCATCAAACATGTTCTAATAAGTGTCTACCAAGTTTGTTCAAATAAAAGCCCTGGGGTCAAAATTGGCCCCGCCCCGGGGGGTCATTGATTTTCCCTAAATGCATATAGTAAAAACTTAAGAAATCTTCTTTTAAAGAACCAAAAGATCTAGAGCTAAGATTTTTAGCATGAAAACATGTTCTAATGGGTGTCTACCAAGTTTGTTCAAATAAAAGCCCTGGGGTCAAAATTGGCCCCGCCCCGGGGGGGTCATTGATTTTCCCTATATGCAAATAGTAAAAACTTAAAAAATCTTCTTTTAAAGAACTCAAAGAGCTATGGCTAAGATATTGAGCATCAAACATGTTCTAATAGGTGTCTACCAAGTTTGTTCAAATAAAAGCCCTGGGGTTCAAAATTGGCCCCACCCCAGGGGGTCATTGATTTTCCCTAAATGCATATAGTAAAAACTTAAAAAATCTTCTTTTAAAGAACCAAAAGAGTTAAAGCTAAGATATTTAGCATGAAACATGTTCTAATAAGTGTCTACCAAGTTTGTTCAAATAAAAGCCCTGGGGTCAAAATTGGCCCCGCCCCGGGGATCATTAATTTTCCCTATATGCATATAGTAAAAACTTAAAAAAATCTTCTTTTAAAGAACTCAAAGAGCTATGGCTAAAATATTTAGCATCAAACATGTTCTAATAGGTGTCTACCAAGTTTGTTCAAATAAAAGCCCTGGGGTCAAAATTGGCACCGCCCCGGGGGTCATTGTTTTCCTTATATGTGTATAGCAAAAACTTAAAAAATCTTCTTTGAAAAATCCCAAATAGCTACTCTAAGATATTTAGCATGAAACATCTTTTAGTGAGTGTCTACAAAATATGATGAACAAGATCGACAAGGAAAGGCGGCATTCAATGAACGCAGCCCCCACCCGACCCAGCAACAAGCGCCAGCGGCAAGGAGCCCAGGAGGGCCCCAAAAAAAAACAGGACAGGGCATAAGGCAGAGTACGGGCAGGCAAACCACTACATCAGAATACATAATTAGTAACTTATAAGGAAATAAAACAAAACAAAAAGTTTGTTCAAATAAAAGACCTGGGGTCAAAATTAGCCCCGCCCCGGGTGTCATTGATTTTCTTTATATGTGTATAACAAAAACTTAAAAATCTTCTTTGAAAAAATCCAAATAGCTAGAGTTTAGATATTAAGCATGAAACATCTTCTAGTAAGTGTCTACAAAGTTTGTTCAAATAAAAGCCCTGGGGTCAAAACTGGTCCGGCCCCAGGGGTGTCATTGTTTTTAACTATATGTGTATAGTAAAAACTTTAAAAAAAATCTTCTTTCAAAAAGCCCAATGAGCTAGAGCTTAGATGTTTAGCATGAAACATCTTCTTATGGGTGTCTACCGAGTTTGTGCAAATAAAAGCCCTTAGGTTAAATTGGCCCTGCAACGTTGGGGTGGGGTTTTTGGGCCTTTATACAGGTGAGCGACCTCAGGGCCATCATGGCCCTCTTGTATTACTTGGGGACCATACGCCGCTTTTCGTGGAATGGCACTACTGTGTCACATTGAAGGTTCCATGATAACCGCCGTATGAACACATCTGCGAATGTTTCTAAATTCAAATTTTACTATTTCATGTTTAAATGTTGTATTCTGCTTAAGCCGGTGCTAGGGGGCGTGGACGGTAACTTGCACTTTCCAGTACCGTCCATGAACAGGCTCAATCAAACCGAGCCTGCAACATTTTCAATTTAGCCGTGTTGGGCCTTCTTTAGGGATTCTGTATTTATCTATTTTAACTGAGCTACCTTCAAGATGTCGGTTTGCTTCGAATTTCAACATCCCTTCTGGCGAAAAACACCTTCAGGGCGGTCTCACTCTGTCGTTTCTCAATCTCCCTATAAACCCACTCAGGAGTGGAATCTCTCTTGAAGAATTTCTTCTTAGTACGAAATAGCTTTCTCAAACCCATAGTTCTAGAGAAATGAAGAATGCATTTCTCTCACTTGCCCCCTTTTTAATCCGATTGACCTACATTCACTTAAATATTATATAAATATTTTAATAAAAAATGTAAAAATGATTTTATTGGACAAAAATAATGTACAAAAAATCGGATTGACTTACATACAAAATGTAAACAAAAGTAAATATCACAAACGGATTGACCTACATACAAAATGTAAAAAAAAAATACAATCTGTTTGGATAAACTTACAACAAATATTTTCTGTACATGAAATAATATGTTTTTGAAATATATGAATTGTTATAAAAAACTTGATATATACAGAATTTTTAATATGAATTAAGATCTATATATAAAAAAGGGGGAAATATATTATATTTATAAACTATAAAACTATAAAAAAAAAGTTATTATAAAATGAATTTAAAAACCTCTGCGGATGTTTCCCAATTCAAAATTGTACCAGTTCATGTTAAATGTTGAATTCTGCTTAAAATATGATAAACAAGATCAACAGGGAAAGGCGGCGTTCAATAAACGCAACCCCCATACGACCCAGCAACAAGAAACAAGAAAACAAATAAATGATTAAATAATAGAAAATAATTTGCAACTGATAAGGAATACAAAGAAAACAAATAAAAGATTGAATAATAGGCCCATAAAGTCAAAGGGGAAGGGGACAGGAAACCCGGGGAAGGGGTTAAGCCGGTGCTAAGGGGCGTGGACGGTAGTTTGAACTTAACAGTATCGTCCATGAACAGGCTCAATCAAACCGAGCCAGCAACATTTTCATTGTTGCGTGTTTGGCTTTCTTTATGAATTCTTATTTTCTCTATTTCATGTCATTTTATATTTGTGTGACAATATTTTGAGGTATTTCTTTTCGAAAATAGTTGGGCGGCCCTGAAAAAGGCCGTTTGTTGGCTAATGCCATTTTATTGTCACTCACTCTGAGGGTGAGTGACCCATCAGGACGGACAGTATTCCATCTTGGTCCACTTCTTTTTGCTTTGGTCAAGATTGAGGTGGAATTCCGGTTCGTTGTCGGAGCTCCAGTCTTCCCCGTCTATGATGATACATCATCGTCATCAAGGACTGAACTCTCTCCGGAGTCGCCTCCATCCACCTTCTCTCCTGCTTTATTTTTCTTTTTTCTTCTTCTGTCCATCTCATCCCTTTGTATTTTTTTTATTTCTTAAACAGCCCTGCCCAGTTTTGAGTATGACTCTGTTCATCTTTGACTCAAGAGATTAAGACATGGTTATAGTCATAGAACTTGTTCAGAAAAGTGAATGATGAATTAAATCGTAATCTGGCTAGTTTATACCTTTCCTACCGGATTGACCTACATTCCATAATGCTCATATCTAAATTGACAATGAATATGTATAACTCATCAATCAATCAAATTAAAGATGTGATTTCTTGCAAAACAATTGTCAGTAGATTTTTTTTTCTTCATATTAATGAATATATTAAATATCATCATAACAAAAAATATTTTATATTAAACTTATATATCAAAATAGTGTTTTTTTAACTTTTATAGTATGTATCAGCATAATAAAATGCTATATTTTCTCATCATATTCAAGTATTGTTTATTAAATATTATATATCATATTTAAAATATTGTATACATGTATATTCATCAAATATGATAAACAAGATCAACAAGGAAAGGCGGCGTTCAACGAACCCAGTAAAAGCTGTACAGAGGTCACGTCGCTTCATACAATACATCGATCTGTGTTTTATAAACTATAAAACTATAAAAAAAATCATTATAAATGAATTTAAAAACATCTGCGGATGTTTTTAAACATCTGCGGATGCACTTATACATTGTCCCTCATGTACAGACTCAATCAAACCGAGTCTGCAATTCTTATGTTATTTTGTTGTGATTAATGCTTCCGAGGGATCACTTTGTTTCCAGAATTTTACACACAGCTTAAAAAATAAATATAGCGAATTCTTGCTTTATATAAAATGTAAAACATTTCATTTGCATGGCAAATATCTACGCTATGTATCTGTATTCATCATATGTAATTTTATTATTCAGATATAAAAACAATACATTATAAATGAGAAACAATGTTAAACTCACGGTTTAAGATGGTTATCTTTTTAAAGTTTACATTATTATACGGATAGAATCAATATTTATACATGAATGCATTGGACTGAATTGGGTGAATAAGAAAATCATCAATTGAACCTTATTGGTATTAATTCCATATAATAATATCACGTTTTTCATGTTCAAAACATGATAAACAAGATCAACAAGGAAAAGCGGCGTTCAATGAACGCAACCCCCACCCGACCCAGTAACAAGAGCCAGCGGCAAGGAGCGCAGGAGGACCCCACACAAAAACAGGACAGAGCACGGGCAGGCCAACCACTAAAGTCATACAAAAGAATTTATAATTAGTAACTGATAAGAAACTAAAATAAAAATAATGATTTATTAATAGGCCCATAAAGTCAAAGGGCACAGGGGAAGGGGACATAAGACCCGGGGAAGGGGGGTGGAATAAATAAAATAAATAAAAACAAGGGGCAAAGGGGAGGACACTTACCGTAGACGAGAAAACAACAAGGGACACAAAAGTGTCACCAAAACAGTATGAAATAACATAGACATACATGTTCATCTGAGGAATACAGAGGGGCGAAATTGATCACTCAATTAAAATTTTTAGTGCATATGTAAAGTCAAAATACCTTTACATTTTGCCATTATTTGTTTTATTTACATATATTCAAACGCACACAGTTTGTTTTGTTTTTGTTTTTTGTTTTTTTTTTTTAAGAAAAGAAACCAACATGACATAAGGACATTTAATAGATAGCCCTCGGAATTTATTGTTAACGTCCAACTGATGAAAAGAGTGGGGCCGTCTTTTTATTTTATGTAGTTTATAACTTTTATCCTTATCATTTGTCATACTCATTATTATTGGCTCAACTTGAGAGCAAAAGAGCACAATGTCACATTGCTGTACGAACATTATTGTGTTTTATTTCTTAAATTGCCTTTGTCTTGGAAAGAAACGATTAAAACATCACGTTTATCGATACTATTGGTCATTATTGATAGATTGTCTGAAATATTAACTAAATCCAAATGAGGATTTGGAAACAGTTTACTGGGTCTTAGTATTAATGCCTGCATTAGGATTGTTAAAAAATAATGCCCTTGTCATGTTTCTTTTAATAGACAAGACGATTCAGATTTGAAGGACGATCAATAATGTTGAATATGAAATTGTAATTAAATGCTTAGCAGATGGTGACTGGTACAATCGCATTATAAAAATATGTCTTTTAATCAAATGTATGTTTGTATTTCTTATGGTTTGGAGCAGATGCAAATCAAAAGCGATCCTCAACATTGGCAGTAGAGGGTAACAATATCAAGTTTTACTCAATTTATATATCCCAGGCAAGTGTAATAAAAACTCGTCATTTACCGATAGTTAACCATCTAATCATTTACATATTGTAAGGCCCGGTTCGACTTGATGTTGAACAAGTTTCTGTAAAATTAGATAAATGAATTATAACTCTCTTTTGTCAACAAAGAAATCTGATCATGGCCAAGGTGTGTAAAAGTCACAGTGCTAATATGTTAACAGATGTTTCAAAGAGTTGAAAAATGAATAGTTATTTAACTGTACTTAACTATTATGTAATCATAACAAAATAAAATCTTACTATGTAAGAGTTAATGAAAAGTGGATCAATATTATTGACCTTTAATATGTTACCAAAGTGTAGTCAATGTTGATATGTTTCTTTGATCTCCAAATGTTTATCAGATATATATCTGGAAAACAATATAAATATTATATACGTTCAGCATAGCTATCTGCTGTTGCGAGTCCTACTAATTAATTTCTGTTAACAGGTCAACTTTGTTTTAAATCTCATTTGATTGCAATTGATTTGGTCTCAACATTGCTCAAGGTTTGTAAAATAAAAGCCAGACACCTTAAGAACATTTCATATGTGTTTAATTATACAATTATGATGGAATTTTTAATCAAAATAGAGCATACCTATATTATAATCGTAAATGCAAACAAAACTGAGTTTCACAAACTTAACATAGACATTTCAATTTGCAATTTCGTGTCAGATAATTTAAGTCTCCGACAGTTCAATTACTTAACGTGTGACTAAAATATCACGTTGTAGTAAGAAGTAATTTTACATTTGCTGATCATAAAGAAGAAAAAAGAAATCCTAATTTTGTCTATTTTCATGTCTAGACAAATGTATTTGATAAGCATCATAACTTTTCCATTTTAGCTTTCATGAAGCACTTTATTTTTGTTAATATCCTGACAGATTCATATAGGATGTGACTTACTTGATCAGTATGATTAATACAAAGAATATCTGGACTCGGAAGCATCAACAATTGCTTATTACATGGAAATTGCAGACTCGGTTTAATTGAGTCTGAACATGAGGGGTATTAAAAAGTGCACCATCTTCAGTGTTTTTTTTCTCTACTTTGGGAATGTTGCCGGTACCAGATTGATTGGGAAAAATGCATTATTTTGACTCAAATTGGGAATTTTTATTAAGCATCTTTTCAGCTCGGGTAATACTTATATAAAGAAAAAAAACAATGATCTTTCAAGCGCCCTAGCAACGGCTTGAGCGGTCCTCAATTCTCAACACTTAAAAATGCTGGAGTCAATGATCCCGAAGGATCAGAAAAGTATAACAACACTGAATTGAATTTCATGGCAATTTTTACGGCTGTCACACAGCACTTAACCACAGTTAATAGTATAAGAGGATTTTTTCCGATAAAGTGTATACGGAATTGAAAATATTTTTTTAAGATAACCACACGCGGAAAGATGAACAACGATTTTCATAGCATATTAATGTATAAATCCGTCAATCGAAAACCCCCGCAAAGAAAAATTCCTCTTATCAGTTTTGAGACAGCTAAATACCTAATAAGGCTTTGATAAAGATGGTCTTATAAGGCATTTAAGTCGATTTGAAACATGTTGTTCAATTTGTTTCCGTTACAACTTAACAATATTTATAAGATATTTTAGTATTTTAAAAAGTCATATAAACATTACATTTCTAAAATAGGAAACATGCGCTAAAGTAAACAAAGTCTACCTAGTTATCTTGCATGTCATCAATTCTTTTAAAAACGCCGCTTATTTATAAAGTAGGTGAACAGCTTTTTGTATGGAAGGGATTATCCGCAACTCTAATTAATATGAATACATTGTAATTAATATGAATACATTCTTATTATTTTCAAGACATTCTTATTGATAGGAAGACATTATTATTATTATGAAAACATTGTTATTCATATGAAGACATTATTATTAATACGTTGTAATCATTATGCAATATTAAGATGTTGTACTTGTTGAGATAACTCGAGTTCTTATTGAAATATGCGAACATTCAATTTACACTTCAGTTCTAAGGCTGTAAACATGCAAACTATAATTAGATATTTAATTTGCTGGCTTTTAAATATTTTCCCTTTATTTGAATTTGCTTTCTAAAATTAATTTGACACACATTTTATTCTAACAGTGTTTCAGTATTTATTTTACAAAAATCATGGTAATTTTAGTCGCATGCTGACATTGTGTATTATGTATTCGAAACAGCAGTTTGCATAGCACACTAAGCGTTTCTAAGTATAATTCAAAATTAATTAGGTTTTTGCGCTAGAATTGGCCCTTGTAATCAACGGGGAATAACTGCTAAGAATGTAAAAAATAATAACCGCTCCCTGACCGGTGTTCCCTATCATGTGGAGGTTAATGGCTACCAAATATTTCCCCCTGTATATAACGTATAGTAAAAAGGCCAAGTTTGAGGCAAAATATCTCAAAATCCGCCGCATACAGTATGCCACATGCATACCTTTTCTGAAAGATCTTTAAAAATGAGTTGATTTAAAGAATAGAAATGATATCTTTTCAAGGCAGGGTATCACGATGTTTGAAAGGATCTTTTCCATGAGGTGATCTTTACGTCCGCACCGGAAGGGATCAGTTAGTATTAAACAGCGACCTCTGTCGTAAGAAAACGCACTACAAAAATTGGTTCCCCGCTTCGTTTTTTGATAACGTCAACATTGTTATGAAGACGATTTTGTTTTATGGAGTCGATGTTAAACAGCATTTTATACTGCGAATGATTTTTGGATTGTTTTGATTAAATGTTGAACATTTCATTACAAATGAATTAACACATATTCGGTAGCGTCCATACACTGAGTACCTAATGTTGATTTTAATGTGTGATTTTGAATAAAAATGTATTAAATATATTTTAAGGGAAATCATACCAATTTTCAGAATGAAACAAGAAAGGCGTGTATAAAAATAAAATTAACGTATAACAAAGACATATTTCAAAATACCTTTATTATTTTAAATATACGAAATACACTAAGTCTTGAAAATAACCAAAATCTAACAACAAATTCACTAACGGAAATTGGAATGTTAAAAAGCATAATAGGTGAACTGGCGGATAATCCCTTCCATATATTTGGAGCAATATTTCTTAAATTACAAAATTTGCAAAAAAAATTATCCTTCGCTTCCATGAACAAGCTAAGCAAACAAAAAGCTAAAATTTATTGAAGGTAACATTTAGAAATGCATTCAGAACATAGCAGTAACTGTTATACCTGTGAACGTATTGGCAATGTTTCAAACATGTGCTGTGAATATAGTCTTTTGGCTTATGTTTTCCATCCTTCGTTATTTAAGAGTTCGTTGACGTTGGAAATGTTTTTATCTGAAAACGACATAAAAAGTATAACAGGTTGTACCAAAGAAATATTTGATTTTCGTAATTTGATATTTTAATTGCAGATTGACGTAAAACTTATAAAATGTAAGACATGTTTTATTAACATTTATAGTCGAATATGAGAATTTTTATTAGCTTTTATCAGTTAATTATTTGATGTCATTAATTAATGTCATTTGCTTTATTTCTAATTTGTTATAAAACGTGATCTAGAATTTGACATTCCACAGATTATATAAAAGGAAAATGAAATCAATCCTACATGTATAATACCTATTGGTGCACATTACACATTTTACAGTGATATTTATGCCTTGAAATTTGGTTAAATTATTTATAAAATTCAATGTGTTTGTGTCATTAAATGACATATTGTATGTTTAATATCCATTCATATTTGATAAAAGATGTATTACAGTGGGAAACGCAAATGAAATTATGATCAAATATACTGTTGATGTAAAGGTACCTTATGCCTTAGAAACGAATGAAAATTATATTGTCATTCTTTAGAAAGAACAAACATTTGTTTAGTAACGGTAATTATAAAGCATGTAGAGCAAGGTAAATTCTTGAATAGCTTTATAGTTCGTTGTCAGTAAAGTATCAAAATGTAAACATGTAATATTTTGACTTCCATATTAAATCAATATAATTGCACTTGTGAAAAAAATCGAATATTGTATATTATGTATTTGCCTAGACATTGTCGAATAATAATATGTATGTATGTTGCTTTTGCCATTCAACTGCATTTTATTAAGTGCATATTGTAGGAATGTCTCCAATAGAAATCTTTCTCGGTAATCAGTTGTTGCGCATTTTGTTGGTGTCACCTTTCGGACATCTCTGATGTTTGGTGTCCTGTCCTTGTTTTGTTCTGTCGCATTTTTAGCTCAAGTCAGCTTTTACCATCTGAGCTTGGTTTAAGACAAACGTCACCTTCCAACATTTAAAAAAAAATATATGAAAAATACATAGTTCATTTGATGCTATTGTAATGATCAGACCTATCATTTACGTCCAAAAGAAACCCCGTATCCGAAAACTATTCAACCACCAATTATCACACCTCTCTGCCATGATCTCGATTTCATTATCAATAAATGTTATGTTCAAGGAGGAGGAATTACGTGACTTTTATATTAATACAAACGAGTAATGGCGACTTCTGAGCCTTGATAAATTCATTATTTTTATAAATCCAGGTGTGAAACGTTTCCTAAATCTAAACTAGACCTGGCCTATCATATGCACGGTAACTTTCTCTAATTTTAAATATTAAGTGTATGTCCTACGTTTCATGGTTTTCGAGAACATTGAATTGTGTGCAGATGCAGCATAAGTTATTCAATCGAGATGGTGTAATTTTGTACTAAAATTAATGAAAATAAGCTTTCTTCCTTCATTTAAAAGACAAAACCAATCTTAATTTTGATATCGTGTATGGTAGAAGTCCATATAAAATCACAAAATCTTGCTGAAAGATCTGTAGAGTAAAAAATTCTTTGCAGATGTATTGTAAGTAAAACGAACAATTTCTGGATAGTAAGTCATACAAAAACAAAATAGTAAGTTTTACGCATGATTTTCATATTTACATGAAACTATTGAAAGGAAATAAAATGTGTATCTGAAAAGAGTTTTAAAAAAACCTTGTTTTAATTCATGATCAAAATATTTTTCTTTTGTTTTGAAATAACGAATGCTTAATCAGTTGTTTTTATAGCATTTATAATTCTTGGTACATGTTATAGCACGCCATTGTCGCGAATATGTTGTATTCGTTACATTCCTTAATTAATCTCCTTCGTTTCTACGTAAGTTTACACTACAATTTATCTTAATCGATAAGCGCTTTTATATTTACAAAATTAGATTAATTTTATCAATTCGTCAGAAGTAAACCACTATAACAGAAAAGGTGTAAAAAGTGTTGTCTTTCGGAAGCATTAGTCACAACAAAATTACATGAAAATTGCAGACTCGGTTTGATTGAGTCTGTACATGAGAGATAACTTGTATACAATTTCCTTGTCGGTTACTATTATATATCTTTTTTGTATTATTTAAGTGATTTTCCTGTCCGTGCTCTGCCTTGTGCACTGTCCTGTTTTGTTTTTGGATGCTCCTTGTTGTTGATGGGTCGTGTGGGGTTTGATTGAGTCTTGATATGAGGGATAATGAATACGTGCAACATCCCTCACGCCCCCTAGCACCGGCTGTGCGGTACTCAATTCTCAACACTTTTTAGTACTGGTATCAAGGAGGACCTGAACAATTCGTGTTCGTTAACCTGGTCTTTCGGTGTCATTGCATTTTTCACGTATTTTTGTTGCGAGCTATGCGTCCGAGTCTGCAGTTCTCTTGTAATGTTGTTGTGATTAATGCTTCCGTGGGATCACTTTGCTTCCAGATTTTAAAACATGCAGTTAATACAATAACATCGTAAATTCAAAATATCAAACTAAACCAATCGTTTATGTTAAGTATTTCAAGTAACCGTAGACATTTCAATTTGCAATTTAGTATCACATAACATAAGTCTCAGACAGTTCAATTACTAAAAAATCATTTGACTGAAAATATCAATTTATATCGTATTTAGCAAGAAAACAATATATCTAGATATCAAATTTTTCTGTCTAGACAGGAATGCGTTTATTTCTGATTTATTTTTATATAGCTGTTCCATTTAAGATCACATGCAGCAGGGTTATTTGGTTAATATCCTAATTAAAATATTAAAATGAACAAGATTCCCTGTTTAAAGAATTGCATCATTTGTAAAAATCGTACATACCCATTTGTCAAACAATGTTCGAGTAATTGACCATTTTCGGTGAAAAAAGTAAGAATGAAAACGTGCAATAGAAACTATTGTGTTACTCATTCTTTTTTTATCAAATGTGATTTTAATGTTTAAATGAAATAATATTATGTTTAATAGGCTAATCATAACAAAGTCTATGTTAGGAAATTGCCCATTATCTATGGTTTTATCTGTATCACTCGAGCGTATTACTATATTAAATATTACTAGGTGGTAAGTTAAGTTTGAAGAGTGAACTCAGTTCGTTGATAAAAAAATCTGGATAAACGAGTTATCTCTCGGAACCATATTTGGCACTGTTGATGTTTGAATAAATTCTGATGAAAAGTCTGTTTCCGAAGTGGTTTCTCTAATAAAAAATATCCTGACCTCAATGCTTTCTGCATGCAACAACATTTTATTTCTGCATTGCCTAGTTAGTACAACGCTTGGACAGAAAAAAAAGCAACGGCAGATGTTAGTTTTCTTCGTTGAATAATGTGTCAATTATTAATTAATTGTGTTTATTATTATTTGCAAATTACAAAGCATAGATGATAAAAGTTTCTGCAACTTATAAATCTGTTCAAAGATATGATGGAGCACGGTATTCTAAAGTTATGAACATGCTCACCATAAAATTTCTTGGATCTAGTTGACAATTAGTAATGAAATGACCACAAACTAAGAGAACAGACTAATTTGGCTTCGGACTATTTTTCAATCATTTATTTGTTTTCTTTGAATTCCTTATCAGTTACAAATTATTTTTTGTGATTAGCCTGTCCGTGCTCTGCCTTGTGCCCTGTCCTGTTATTGTTTGGGATCCGCCTTGGCTCCTTGCCACTGGTTCTTGTTGCTGGGTCATGTGGGAATTGCGTTCATTAAACGTTGATCTTGTTTATCATATTCTTTTACTCAATTTCATACCGCGACGTATAACGTTATGCACATGATCGGCTATCCGACTATTAGCAATTTCGTGTCCACTGTGTAGCTTTTGAGCAGATGAAAGAAAATAAAAATGTTTTAGCATATGTGTTTACTATGTGTTATCTATGATGACACGATGGTGTGCATAACGCAAGCTTGACCTTCCCCAATGTTATTTTCAGCCATTTTGAATGACTTTCAGACGATATTGGGAATGTAGGTTTGGGCTTGCAACTATCAAAATCGGTCATACCCCTTTGATTACTTTATTTAGTTGGTGGAAAATATATCCTTCAATATAAAGATCTGCCGAAATAGATTATATAATATTTTATAAAACGCTCTAAAATATCATTAATTAAGCAAGCTAAATATCTCTTGAAATAACGATGTTTTTTATTAGATATTTTTATATATTTGACAAATTATGAATTAAATACCTCTTTGGTAAAGGATGTGTTAATTTGATATGATAGTGGACCAAATCGTTTTCGTGCCAATAAAATAGAGAAAATAAAAATCCTAAAAGAAAACCCAACACGGCAAAATTGAAAATGTTGCAGGCTCGGTTTGATTGAGCCTGTCCATGGACGGTACTGTCAAGTGCAAACTACCGTCCACGCCCCTAGCACTGGCTTAAGCAGAATTCAACATTTAACATGAACTGGTACAATTTTGAATTTTGAAACATTCGCAGATGTGTTCATATGGCTGTTATCATGGAACCTTCAATGTGACAAGTAAGTGCCATTCCATGAAAAGCGGCATATGGTCCCCAAATAAAACAATGTGTGTGCCCTAAACGAGAAAACAATAGGCGGAACTAAATAAAATGGAATATTGAAAGGGGATCAGAGGTTATGAAGCCTGCATATCACAGATAAGACGTCAAAAGACAAATTTAAAAAGCATGCTTGAGAACATGTTCTTTTTTTGCATATGTCCAAGTACTTAAAAGTCATGTATTGAAAGCTTTACAAAAATGATAAAAACAATATAAATGTATCATTTGGATTTTCTTTTTAAATGTTGCATGAAAAAATAATGATAATAATGTTTTAAATGATTTAGAATGAACATTTGTATGATGAATAATAATATTTTGTTGCAGAATAATTTATTATCTGCTATATTAATCTGTCTTAGTGTTTAAAACGCTACATTTCTGAACAAGCATTACTATAAATGTCTCAGAAAACACATTAAGCTGGAATTTGAATAAATAAGATCTAATTATGCATGAATTATTGTAATCATTTACTTACTGCAGAAAAAAACAGATACTTTAGGAAAACATAAATCAACTTAGCATTGAACGCCGCCTTATAGAAAGTACCAAGATGAAAAACGGTTGTGGAAAAAACTATTTGTACACGTGTTGATTACATATGATGAAGAGTTAGTAGATGTTTTGAATTTCACCATTTTAATGTTTTAATAAGCGTGGACGGTGCATGTAGCGTGCATTTTCAAATTCCGTCTATAAACAGGCTCAGTTGACCCGCTCTGGACATTTTCAATTTTGCCGTTTTTGGACTTTCTTTGGGGACTCTTTTTTATCTCAGTTGTGTGTTTTTGACGTTCTTTTTGGTTTCTGTTTATCTATTTTAGTAACAATTTGTGGAGGAAACATGTAGAACTTTCTCTACACAACACATTTCACAGGTGATTTAGAGGTGTTCATAAAATTATTTTTTGTCGTTATGCATGTATTTGAATTTAATGTTATCTTAAAGGGACTTCACTTAGGTTTTTTGACATGATGGGACTGACAAAAAATATTTCCAGATAAATGTACCATTTGATGCAGGTTTAGACCACTAATCTGTGTGCACAATTTCAGATCATTCGCGCCCTTCGTTTTTCCAGAATAATTATTCAAATTGTAAAAAATGATCCAAAATGAAAAGCGTTTAAACGCTTTTAACTCAAATCGGACTAAGAAAAAAATAAAAATAGGATTTTCAATTTATTTATATTTAAAGTATATTTCTTAACTATCTTTGCATATATTTCTGTTTAAAGTGCCCCAGCTCATTTATGTAAGAAATTCAAATGTTATCCCTTAAACCTCAGTAGAGTCCCAATCAATTGCCCATCTTTCGTTATTTTTTTTTTTTGTTTTTTTTTTTTTTTTTTTTCAAAAAAATCATATTCATTTGTTAAAAGATTGGTTAGTTGTTTCAAATACGCATGTTAACTGAATTTAGAACGACTTTGAAATGTTGTACATAATGGTACAATGAAATGATATCCGATATTTTAATTGCAGACTGACGTAAAACGTATGATTTTGTAATTATATTATGAGAAGTTTTAGTATCTTTATTATCATATTACCATTTGTTTTATTTTAATTTGTGGCATAATGTGAGTTTGTATTTACAAAGCTTTCAAAGTTATAATGAAGATTTTAATTATGCGTATGACCATCCCTGTTTTTTATTCTCGTGCTATTTGAATTAATGAACTGTTCTTCGTGATATTTGTTTTACAAATTGACGATAAATTATTACCTTATTATAAATGAATTATATTAACTAGATTAAAAAATCGATAAAAGGGTAGTGTATTATAAATGTTTCTATATGAATTACTGTGATGTTTATTTAAACCGATTATGAAATTGAATTTTATTACTCGCATAAACTCTGCAGGTGTCCATTAACAGAGAGGGAACCATGCATTAACAAATACAACGCAAGAAAGTGGGATGATTTCCCCAAATAGACAATTAAAACGCCAACTGTTTATTGTTTATTTCAACTTTTTTCAGACGAGCGTTTTCCATGAAAGCAAAGGATTCAAACAGAGAGAATGACCGTTTCATTTTCATACACTACGAAAATTGCTTTTATATAAAACATTTAAATTTGATATCAATTTACCCCGAGTTATTAAAAAAGATCAGCATTTATAAAGAATAGAAGGCGTTGATCTGAAAATTTCAAAAGAGGATTATTATATGTATGTAGTGAAAGTCACCGGGACAGAATGGACAAACATGAAGACGATGCATTCCGTTTTTGACTTGAAAATATAGATGCATCTGGCAAGTTAATCTACGAGAAGAGAACCTGGATGAAAGTCTTGAAGGGGCAGCAACCATTGCTGATTCACATGGAAATGATGTGATGCAGCTGACCACATAATATTTATGTTAATAGTTTACGATATTCAAATTAAGTTAAACATTTGATAAGCACATTATTGATAATTCTATAAATTGTAAATCTATACATTTCTATACGCATAACATAATTTATAAACAATATATAGTGAACTTGTTTAACGTTCTTATAATCAAGAATCTAAGTGTGACGTATTCAACATTTGTCTAAAAATATTTTTTGTTTTCAAACCCACTGTCAATTTCGTCTCAGGAAAAGCAAAGTTACAAGGTTTTGATGACATGCAGCAGAGAATGCGTCTTAACTTAAATACAACCAAGGATTTTTTGCACTACTTGAAAAAGATTTGCGATGTTATAATTGATGCGACAAACCATGAAATTACGGACATGAATGTCTAAAACAATTTCGCCTACATTTTGATTCCATGTTGTTTCTTTCGACTACAGAGGAAATCTTTAAACTAAATGACAAGGATAATTTCAGACGTGTTTGAAGCTGAATTTAATCTATATTTTAATAGGTTGATTAAGGAATGATCATTCATTTACGTAACTTCCCTAAGTTAATCATGTTAGAATTCATGATATGAAAGTATTTATATATATATATTCCGATGTAAACCATCCAAAACGTGTTTATTTAAGTATTAAACTTTGATTTTACAAGACCTTCTTACACAAACTTAGAAACCCTTGATATATTTTCGATTAAATCGTATGTACATTTTTCATTTCAGCTTGCACAAAGTTTTTTAACAAATATATATAATATTTTTAAGATTTGCATAGATTTGTCTTTATTTGTCTTTTAAAACATTTTGGTTGGTCGCAACAACACAGAACATATCATATAGCGACCTTCCAGAGACACTCTGGTGCCACTCTATGCATTATTTTAGGATATTTCAGATTAAATTAACACTTGAAAGCTTCCAAAATGACATTTTTAATTTTTTTTATTGTGAAGAATATTGGTTTGTTTGTTTGTTTGTTTGATAAATTTGGTTTTACGTCACACGATACAGCATAAGTGGCACTGATGGAGGAAAACGTTGTGTGCCCTTCCGTGCATTATTTCAGGCATGTCTGGGCACCTGAGTAGGAACCATCGATGTTCCGTCAGCTTGCTGGATAGCTTACTCACATATATGAATCTAAAGTCCCTGTCTGGATCCGAACCCACAGCGGTGAAGTCAACGATCTTTACCATTGACGCTCCTCAGAATATTGTTAGGTGATCACATGTTTCAAAATATTCCATAAGAATTTGACCCTTTTATGTTAACTACAATTGCTATTTTGCCTTCACTTAGAATTGAAATACAAACTGATAGATATTTATCAAAATTACAATCTGACTGAAGTTAATTTATTTCTTGCATATAGTTCTGAATGCCACCGTATTTGTTTTGCCTTCATTGTTATTCGGATTTCCCTATAAAGCTTTTTTAGCCATGTAATCAACCTAGGCGTTACACGAAGTATTTAAATATCGCTGTCCGTGAAAGTAAAATAAAAAAAAACCATTGGAAATAAAAAAATCTGACAATATCAGGATAAGGAAACTTCTTTTACGATTTCATTATATACTTAAAACAAGATCTTTTAAATTATATTGGATTCCTAGTCATTTAGGTATACATGAGGAAATGAACAAGAGGGTCATGATGGCCCTGAGGTCGCTCACCTGTATAAAGGCCCCCGGAGCGGGGCCAGTTTAAACCCCAGGGCTTTTATTAGAACAAACTTTGAAGACACCAATTAGAAGATGTTTCATGATGTTAAGTTTTAACTACACTCATATATTGAAAAACAATGACCCCCCCCCCCGTCAGAGCCAATTTCAACCCAAGGGCTTTTATTTGAACAAACTTGGTAGACACCCATAAGAAGATGTTTCATGCTAAACATCTAAGCTCTAGCTCATTGGGTTTTTCAAAAAAAGATTATTTAAGTATATATAAGTTAACTATACACATACAGTTAAAAACAATGACACCCCTGGGGGGCGGGGCAAGTTTTGACCCCATGGCTTTTATTTGAATGAATGTTGTAGACACTCACTAGAAGATGTTTCATGCTTTATATCTAAACTCTAGCTCTTTGGGTTTTTTCAAAGAAGATTTTTTAAGTTTTTGTTATACACTTATAAGGAAAATCAATGACCCCGGGGCGGGGCCAATTTTGACCCAAGGACTTTTATTTGAATGAACGTTGTAGACACTCACTAGAAGATGTTTCATGCTTAATATCTAAACTCTAGCTCTTTGGGTTTTTTCAAAGAAGATTTTTTAAGTTTTTGCTATACACATATAAGGAAAATCAATGACCCCCGGGGCGGGGCCAATTTTGACCCCAGGGCTTTTATTTGAATAAACATTGTAGACACTCACTAGAAGATGTTTTATGCTTAATATCTAAACTCTAGCTATTTGGGTTTTTTCAAAGAAGATTTTTTAAGTTTTTGCTATACACATATAAGGAAAATCAATGACCCCCGGGGCGTAGCCAATTTTGACCCCAGTGCTTTTATTTGAACAAACTTGGTAGACTACTATTAGAACATGTTCCATGCTAAATATCTTAGCTCTAGCTCTTTGAGTTCTTTAAAAGAAGATTTTTTAAGTTTTAACTATATGGTTATATCGGAAAATCAATGACCCCCCCGGGGCGGGGCCAATTTTGACTTTAGGGCTTTTATTTGAACAAACTTGGTGGACACTCATTAGAAGATGTTTCATGCTAAAGATCTTAGCTTTAGCTCTTTGGGTTTTTTAAAAGAAGATATTTAAAGATTTTTCTTTCGGTTGCCATGGCAACTAGAGTTCTGCATGGAATTAAATTCTTTGAACAATTTTTAAAGGTGACCACCAAAGGAACATTCCTGTGAAGTTTGGATGAAATTGGCTTAGAGGTTTATGAGGAGATGTCATTTAAAGTAAAAGTTTACGGACGGACGGACGCCGGACGAAAAGCGATCACAAAAGGTCACCCTGTCACTTTGTGACAGGTGAGCTAAAAAGTAGATGCTTTAGCTAAACAATCATTAAATTTTCAAAAAACTGACTTATTGTTACCTGCTTGTGATTTAAGACCGGCTATAAATAAACTCGTATCATCTGAATGCAAAGCAGATTGGGACAATGCCGTTTTTTAATAAACTTCACGATATAAACCCATCTCTTGATGTGTCACCATCTTTATCTATGTCAAACCGCCATGATCAAACAGTTCTTCTTCAATGCCGCATTAGACACACTAAAATTACCCAATCTTATCTCCTCACGAATGACAATGCCCCTTTCTGTGTAGCTTGTAATGAAAATTTTACTGTCAAACATTTTCTTCTTGAATGTCATGATTTTTCACAGGCCCGTAATATATTTTATTATGTAAATTCACTCAAAGAACTCTTTAATACAATTCAATAAAAAAATCATTGATTATTTGAAAGAGATAAACTTGTGTTCT
Source organism: Ruditapes philippinarum (assembly GCF_026571515.1). Taxonomy (NCBI): domain Eukaryota; kingdom Metazoa; phylum Mollusca; class Bivalvia; order Venerida; family Veneridae; genus Ruditapes; species Ruditapes philippinarum. The sequence goes on along the minus strand of NW_026852771.1, from coordinate 109,080 downwards.
AGGATCTAAATGAATCATTGTTTGTCATTTACTAAGCTTTACATAACATTTTAAGCCTATTAAAATAGCATTCGGCACAATATGGCCCGTTATGTGTTGACGTGCCGTAAAAATCATAAAAAAGTAAAACAAATTGTTGTTTTCTTTCAGAACAAAATTTTTTGGGGAAAAAAGTTAGACATAATAAACTTATGAACAGGCTCAATCAAACTGAGCCTGCAACATTTTCAATTTCTTCGTGTTGGACTTTCTTTAGGGATTCTGTTTTTCTCTACTTTATGTGCGTCCTTTGAATCTTGCCTTTGCATTGTTGATCTTTGTTCTCTTTTTTTAATGGGCGAAACGGTTTACCCGCCGGCTGTATGGACAACACCGTATTTGTTCTCGAAATTTTTAGAATTACCTACTCAGTGTTGGTTTTCCAGCGGTTGAAATTAGAAATCGTATCGCTTTCAAAATCACGAAAGCTAGCCGATGATTTGCTGCTTGAATGTTCACAAGATAACCTCCTATTGGTGCCCGTCAGATCCTAATGCGAAGCATTAATAAGTGCGTGATTTTAATCAGATTGGCCTTATCAAAGATAACATCTGCGTATCGATACTCAGCAACACATTTATACATTTTGAATCACAAGGGCAAAATCTTCTGGTATTGAACACTTACAACAATGTCTTCAATTTCACAGTTTGAATAATCTTTTTAATCAAACACCCACGTTTTATATTAATCAAACATTGCCACAGATCTCAACAGAGTTGAAATGATTTTTTCCTTTAGACACAAAGGGCGCTAATTGTGTTACCGTGAATAAAGCATAAAATTTCTTTGTTTGTGACAGACAAAAATCTCAAATTACCGTTAAAGATTTTAAGTTGTTTTCATCCAAGATTCATCATGTTCAAAGTTAATGACTAGCATAGGCGGCATTCAGGGACGATTTATTGTTCGATATTATCGAATGGCATTCAAAGCATGTTTCCGAGGCATCATTATTTTCCAGAATTTTATGCATCACAACAGTAGGTGTCAAGTGCTATGTGGCGGCCGTAAAAAAGTTGCCCCGTGCTTCACTTAAGTGTTGTTTTACTTTTTCTGGTTTTTGGATGCATCGAGTAACGCTCAAGCCGGTGCTAGATGGATATTGCGCCGTTTCATTATCTCTGATGTACAGACGCGATCAAACCGATTCAACAATTTTCATGTAATTTTGAATTTTTAATGCTTCCGGGGGATGACATTTTTTCAGATATCTCAATAAAATCCTCTAACATAGGAACCAAGCAAAGCTTTGATGTATTTCCTTTATTTACAAAAATGCTGAACGTAAATACATGGGCTGCGTCAAAAGGAAAATAACATTATATTAATACAAAGTATTGACGCTACCATTTTTTTAATTTTATGATATCAATACAATGTATATTCATTCGCCGTAACTGATATGAAACTTTCATCACTTTCTGGTTATTAAAGATATTCTAATATAAGCTCACAATCAATACGAAATATATGTTGACGTCATGACAGTAGTCTAAGGATAACGTTACGTTCGAAAGGGAGAATAGGAAATAGCGTATAGATTACAAGCGCTGTATATAAACACAACATAATGCTACGGTTATTATAAATGTCACGTGTTTGCCTTACAATCGTAGACAAGAAATGATGATCAGGTCTGTTAAATTAAGTGTCTCCCTGATAAGTCCGTGTGATGATGTGCTGGGAACATTGTCTTAATTTAAAAAATATATACATGTACTCGTATAATATATAAATCCGGGGAGCCGTTTTATCCCTTGTGGCTGAAGGGTTGTCTGTAAACGTTGAGGCATAAGAATTGTAGCCACTGTTCATCCCTTTGTGATCGTGATCGTAAAATGCTAATCAATATGTTCGAATAACTGGAGTCTATGTATCTCTTAGATCCAACAGGCGAGGCAGTATTGATCCCTGGTGTTGCTTTGAAGTTTGTAACACTCGAGGTAAGCCAAAATTCTGGAAACAAAGTGATCCTTTGGAAGCATTAATCACAACAAAATTACATAAGAATTGCAGACTCGGTTTGATTGAGTCTGTACATGAGGGATAATGAATAAGTGCAACATCCCACACGCCCTAGCACCGGCTTTAGCGGTACTCAATTCTCAAAATAGATAAATACAGAATCCCTAAAGAAAGCCCAACACGGCAAAATTGAAAATGTTGCAGGCTCGGTTTGATTGAGCCTGTTCATGGACGGTACTGTGAAGTGCAAGTTACCGTCCACGCCCCCTAGCACCGGCTTAAGCAGAATTCAACATTTAACATGAACTGGTAAAATTTAGAATTTTGAAACATCCGCAGATGTGTTCATATGGCGGTTATCATGGGACCTTCAATGTGACACGTTAGTGCCATTCCATGAAAAGCGGCATATGGTCCCCAAGTAAAAAAATGCGTATGCCCTAAACGAGAAAACAATGGGCGGAACTAAATAAAATGGAATTTTGAAAGGGGATCTGAGGTTATGATGCCTGCGTATCACAGATAAGACGTCAAAAGACAAATTTAAAAAGCAGGCAACATATCCTAAGGGTGATTCAACATTATTCAAGTAGGAATAATGGAACCACCCAACTAGAAAATGCCAAAAAGTTGAAACTAAAAATACCACAAGCACAACAATAATGTCGTGCTGAACGATCTTCAAGGATCGAAAATATAACATCATTGATTAAATGTACGGGGAGACTTTTTACAGCCGCCACACGGCACAAATAACACGGATGTGATCATAAAATAGATAAATACAGAATCCCTAAAGAAAGCCCAACACGGCAAAATTGAAAATGTTGCAGGCTCGGTTTGATTGAGCCTGTTCATGGACGGTACTGTGAAGTGCAAGTTACCGTCCACGCCCCCTAGCACCGGCTTAAGCAGAATTCAACATTTAACATGAACTGGTAAAATTTAGAATTTTGAAACATCCGCAGATGTGTTCATATGGCGGTTATCATGGGACCTTCAATGTGACACGTTAGTGCCATTCCATGAAAAGCGGCATATGGTCCCCAAGTAAAAAAATGCGTATGCCCTAAACGAGAAAACAATGGGCGGAACTAAATAAAATGGAATTTTGAAAGGGGATCTGAGGTTATGATGCCTGCGTATCACAGATAAGACGTCAAAAGACAAATTTAAAAAGCAGGCAACATATCCTAAGGGTGATTCAACATTATTCAAGTAGGAATAATGGAACCACCCAACTAGAAAATGCCAAAAAGTTGAAACTAAAAATACCACAAGCACAACAATAATGTCGTGCTGAACGATCTTCAAGGATCGAAAATATAACATCATTGATTAAATGTACGGGGAGACTTTTTACAGCCGCCACACGGCACAAATAACTTAATGGTGCTGGCATCAATGATCCCGAAGGACCAGAAAAATATAACAATCTGGAAACAAAGTGATCCCTCGGAAGCATTAATCACAACAAAATTACAAGAGAATTGCAGACTCGGTTTGATTGAGTCTGTACATGAGGGATAATGAATACGTGCAACATCCCTCACGCCCCATAGCACCGGCTTGAGCTGTACTCATTTCTCAACACTTAATAGTGCTGGCACCAATGATCCCGAAGGACCAGAAAAATATAACAACACTGAAGTGAAGTACGGGGCAACTTTTACAGCTGCCACACAGCACTTGACTACTGCTGTTGTGAAGTATAAAAATCTGGAAACAAAGTGATACATACCATTCTAAAGACACTTTCATTAACGAATTACTTTTCGAAAATCTGTCATGCCTGTCGCGAGCAGCCATATTGAAAATTCGGATGACAAAACGGTTTCCCGATTTAGAATAGTACGTTCAGTGTATCAGAGAACCAGAAACATTTCAACAATCAAGTTGGACAGTTTGCGAACGTGGTTACGGAATAACACTTAAAACCTATGTTTCTACACGATATTACACGAAGTGTATTCTGTGGCTCAGACCTTAAGTGCTTGTTATACAGGGAAGGGAGAAAATGGCAACGCTTCCTACCTTTTTTCGTTATAAACTGATATATCTGCCGGCGTTAATTAAAGAATATGTAATTCTTACAGTTTTCCAAAAAAGTTAAATTAAGCTATCGGTAAGTACTTTACCCAAAACGACTTTTTTGCCGTTTGTTTGACTGAGTCACTGACAGTGAACGTAAAATGGAAGCTGTTTTATGTTTATCTCAATGGCGTTATCGTCTGATAGGTTCCCTCATCAAAACTATAAAGAGAAATTTCTCCTGCCTAATAAATCAAGCAACAGCATCTAATTTTCTGAGTAGTTAAATCTACTTCCAACATAAAATTGAATTTGTTATCTTCATTAGACTTGATTAAATTGACCTTGATTTATTTCACTTCGTTTGAATTTCCTAATTGTCATTTCTTAATTAGTTTGTTTTGATATTTTATTTTCTTTATCAGAAAAGAACGTGGATGTTCAATGGTCGATATTAAGTTTTAGATTATAATTAAGAAACTACAATGGAGATATTTAGTGAGAGATATAGTCCTTCAGAACAACTAGCTGATAATAAGAATTTATGGACACTACATAAAGTAACAATTACACTTACCGGTTTTGTTGTGCGACATTCAAGTTTCATTATTTCACTTTGTTCGTGTTAATTACAAACTTTCTTATGACTCATTGAAATGTGAAACAACTTTTATGCCCAGTAGCACTGGCCTACGTTGTATTTCATCTAAGACTTAAGACCAATGGCACTAAAAGTATGAAAACTAATATTCCCTGTTGATCAGATTTATATCATAAAACTGTGAAAACCGATGGGTCTTCACATAAATGTCATTCATAAAGAAAACATCAAGTATCAATGATTGGAAATCATTAGTAAGAAAACAATTTGGGCATCTGGTCAGAATTTTGTGTCTGGATAAGATTACCTTGTAACAATAAATAAATCTGACGATGTAAAAATGTTATGACAATATCTTAAGTATTTGGGGGTTATTATTCCCCTGTTAATGGTTAGCGAAAATTGTTATTCCCATTCAGTTATATTATTAATAACGCTTAGAGACATGTTGGTCTGGTTTCAATTTTGAATATAATCCGGACGGTTAACTTAACTTTTGATGTACCAATAACTTCAATTTATTATCCCTTTGATTAAATAAAACAATTATACTTTAACAATAACCCATTTGTGTCAAATACTTAAGTATTCATAGTACATTAAACCTTTAAGTTGTGAATTACTAATAACTAATAAAATAACAATTTGGGAAATCATCAAAGAATGCAAGCAAGTGAAACTAAAGCTTTGCAATGTCTTTCATTTAAAGAGTAGTGGTAGAATATTGTCCTTTCAGATAAACATCTATGTCCATTAATTGAATATGACAACAAAAACACTTACTGGTTACTTACATTATTGTAACCTGTTGTGTGCCTTTTAATGAGGACAGGACAAATATTTAAGTATTTGATAAACAAACAGACATACATAGATGTAATTGAAATTCAGTCAAACATTATTTCCTTTCTGTCAAAACATCATTTATCATTGCAAATATGTACATCTTTATGATTCATAAAAAGATCACGTTACTGTCGTAGCGAGTTCAAACACTTTTGACATTCATGTAATGAACTAAAATGAAGCTAGAAATATCTTGTAATGTAATAAAGTTCTTCATTTTATTGCAAATTTAATAACACAAATTTAGAAATTATTTTATTTTACTGCAGCGTATTATTTGGCATTAATCTTAATTGGTCAACGACCTTTACGGGTCACGACCTCATGAATATGCCTCTTCATATGTCACAAACTGAGTAGTTCTGGAACGCCGATTTAAAAGGATATATAAGTTGCAAGAACTTGTTTCAAAATCGAAGTTAAATATTGTTTTTAATATGTCACATGCACGTACTCACCTTTGAACCATATGCCGCTTTTCGTGAAAAGGCGTAAATGTGTCACAGTGAAAGTATTATTGAGCAATTTTGCAGCTGTTAATAAATTCAGAGTAACATTCTTCAATTCTGCTTAAGGCAGTGCTAGGTGCGTGATAGGTAGCTTGAACTTACCCCATCAATTGATGAACAGGATCAATTCGGTCGAGCCTGTAACATTATCAATTTCGCCATTTTAGGCGTTCTTTAGGGATTTCTGTAAATTTTAAAGATGAATTATTCAATTACTGCAAAATCTTCATTTATAAACATTATCTATATCATTCTGAGATTGTAAACTCTGTTCTAGTTTAAAAATAGTACTATGAATATCATGTATAACAATGTCTTCGCTTAAAAAATTTTCCGGTACCTGTCTAACATCAAATTTATCATAACTAGATGAGGATATACTATTATAACTATCAACGTAATTAACAATACCGATGTTGCCTGACAAATTAGAAGGTATCAAGCTAGACAAATCAAGTGTCCAAGATATAATTGAATGGTCTGGAATTGAACTTGGCGATAAACCAGTTGTTTTACTAACATCTGTAACTATTTGTGTAGCTCTTAAAACATTAAAATCCTTAAAAATATTTAAAAATTCTTGACTAACTATACCATAATCCACCACTGCACAACCCTTTGTAGAAATTGATGTGTAATCATTTTGTATGGTATTTCTCCCATTTAGAACACACATGCTGCTATCTATCAGAAACTGAATTAGTTTCTCGCCATACATATTTGATGTAAAATCTACAACTTCCCTTTCAGGTATAACATCTATACCTTCAATAAAATCATTATTATCTCCAATACGTGCATTAAAATCTCCACATAAAAATATTAAACCATCATTTTGGTACACATATATACTAGATAACAAATGATCAAAATAATCATTGACATCTATTTGTCTAGATGAATTGTTTGGTGGTAAGTAACAAACACAAGTGTGAAAAACATATCTTGCATATTTATGTTCAAATCTGAGCCATAAAATTCCATCACAATTATTATCAACAGCTGTTACATCAAAATCGACCATCAATTGCTCTTTTATTAAAAAACCAACACCCCCCGAACCCGTTTTAGCATTTATATGTAGTTTTTTGCGGTTGTTACCAAACCAAATATAACCTGGTATATTTATAATTGAATTTCCTTTTAAATGAGTTTCAGCTAAAGCTAAAATATCTAAATCTAAACACAAAGTACAATGTTTTCTCAGTATGTGATTATCACTCTCAACGTTATTGTTCCATCCATTAATGTTCCAAAACCCGGCAGAAACCTATGCGTAACTGCCATTATTGCCTCTTCCATTGAATTGCCCTCGATTTCCTCCATGATGACCTCGGTTTCCTCCACGACTACCTCCTCTTCTCTGAAAATGATGTTGTGAACTGTTATTTCCATTGCTTTTTTGCCGATTACCATTTTGATTGTGATGTCCTTGATAATTAGAATTATTTGCACTATTTGTTACGGAATTTGATGCATAATTTGATCTACTAAAAGTGGCATTATTGCCCTTAGAAGCAGAGGGCGCATTATTGCCCATTGACGTTCTGCTTCTTGGAGATGAATTAAACACTCTGTTGCCTTTTACTATAAGTGATCCACCTTTGTTTACCGCATTCACCAACATTCTGAGATTACCACTGGCCAGACGTTCTTCCTTAGATTGATCTGGATGAATAAACACATTTTTGTATGGAGTTTCTCTCAATATAGTTTTAGCTTTTAGTACTTTGTTGCATGCTTCTGCATTTTGTAGTTTAGCTATTACTACTCCAGGCATTATATTGTCATTGTTGTTGGAGTTAGAAATTCTATGTGCTGATATCACCTGAATATCATTTAGTTTGAGATGGTCTTTAATAATAGATTTTACCTTTTCCAATATGTTTTCGTTCACAGACTCTGGTAACTTTCTTATTACTATATTTGTTGACCTGTCCTCAGGAATTGACTTTTCTGTATCTAAAGCTTGTACCGTGTCTGTCAAAGAGTTTACTTTACCACTTAAGGTGTCAAGCTCACCATTCATGTCAGCACGAAGGGTATCAATCCTTTCATCGATGGATTTAGTAATTCGTTTTGTTTCCATGTTCATGCGTTTATCTAGCAATTGAGCTAATCTATCTGATAGTTTATCTGATATACGTTTCTCTAATTCTGCTTCAAGTTTATCTAATCGTTCTGTGAGATTAATGTTTACTGTTATTATCATCTCTGATTTTATCTCATCTCTGATCCCTTCTAGTTTATTCAAAATTATGTCAAAATTGAAATTACTCACTTCTCTATCTTTTGTTTGTTTGTTCTGGAGTCCTTTGTTCGGTGTTTCACCATATAGAGTCCTCCTTGCATGTCCCAAAACACGAGTAGACTTTTCTGTAGAGCTTGGCTTCATTTTCTTTGAAATGGTTTCATTCGACACCTCCATGTCATCAGTATCAGAAAAATGACGTTTTCTAGCTGACAATGGTAAGAAGTTTATCTGCACCGGCTGAGATGAAGGTAAGACGTCGTCAACATAAGCCTAAGCTGCGTTTTCATCCATTTTAATCAATACATATATGCTGTAATATACCAAAATCAAATAATTTTACCAGTGTCCCCTTTCGAGTGTTCTGTGGTTTTAAATCAATATATTTAACGTCACAGTTCAACGAATTATCTTTATTATATACAGTTCTCAAATCACTGCTTCATATACGTTCCTAATCAAATCTTTGGTTGAAGTGTACTGAGTTTAGTTTTATTTTCTGAACTGTATGATTATTTTTAACAGTGCTAAATAAACACTAATATCTCATTATCATTTTATTACATCAAGTAAATTGCAATTCAATAGGGTTATATTGGTCAAATAAAACATAACATTTCTAAGATCAGTTTTGTGTTCATTTGAGACAAACATTCTACAAAAGGATAAAGCAAACTGCATGCTGATGCTTTTTTAAGCCAAGCACCCACGTTTCAACACAAACGGATATAATCATATAAAATCAAGCTTTGAAAAAAAAACATTCAAAAAATCAAATTTGTTTGTTTTAGACAATAATAGAATCTTAATACGTTTGCCTGATTTGAGTAAAGATTTAAATTGTGTTATTTGCCAAATGACAAAAAAGCGCATATTGCCCCCTGATGATTTCAATTTATTCAGATTTCTGTTAATACCATGTTCAATTGCGAAATTGACATCCAAGGACGTTAGAAATTGGAGAATGTAATATCCACTTGAATACCAATCTTCTCCCAAATCATATTGAATAGTGTTTTTCTAGCACTTGAAATAAAACAGATCGGTTAAATCTTTCAATTTTTTTGTTTTCCGTGAGTTTAAGTTTTACATTCACTAATAACCTTTTTGTTTTCATGGTCATTTTGTTTCATTTTTAAGCGTAATGAAATTGAATAAAGGGAGGTTATCTGAAATATACTTGTGATAAAGTCTTATTCATATTTTTAGTACGAACGCTATGTAGTATTTTCAAATTTAAATGTTCGAGAGCCCTTCAAGTATTTAGCAGTCATCAGTATTACTTCTGATTCAGTTGAGTAACATATATAAAATTTCACAGGAAACAAAGCAAGGATAACAATTTAATGCCAATTTAAAACAAATTAAAACAAATTACTCTTCGTCACATAGCACGCCTAGATCACAAAATGATGTGACAACGTCAGTCGAGATGTACGCACTGGCCTCCTCGATGCGCTTCCTTGTAGCCCTGTCGTTATACCACGCAGATGTTTTCCTTGCTTAGATTGATAGCGTTTTGCGTCAAATATTCTTTATACTCTTAATTGTCAGAAAGACAAAACAACCATCGGCGCTATCATTATCGAGTTAACATCATGTCCGAGTTTAGGACGATCGGTATTCCTTTTTTGTTATCATTTCTATTAACTAAATGTCGTCTGCAGTTTGTAAATCATGTTTATGTAACTTATATAATCTTGAACTGAATAAGTATTTTCATTTTCATTTTGACGCATTTGAATCTTATATTGAATTTACATCATCTTGTCAACATGATATTGATCAACATTTCACTATGGTCATTAATACCTTAGAGTTTTCACTGTTCATTTGGCCCATATTGAACCAAATATTGATTTTGCATTTAATTGACAAAAAATACATTTAATCAAATGTAAGATGTCAAATGGTTAAATAAAGTAAATGTCTTCAATAAAACATGTGTCCGCGTATGATTTGAGAGACACTCGAATATAAATATAACAACTTCTTGAATGTTTAAAAGATGTGTTGGCAGGAAACTGATAAACGTGTATATAATTTCGGTTAACAGTATGTTACATTATCAATTGCAACATACAAAGTCCTTAAATGAAGAAACTTTGTTCATATGAACGTACTTTACGTACTGAAATCTTTAATCAAACATAATTGTGAAATACATAATCATATATGTATGGCAACTGAAATACAAACGAACCTTTCCTAATGAGGTCACTTGTTATTTGGTAAAATGATGGAATATTTAACGCTTCTTTGAAGCCAGGAGGATAATGAAGTGCATTATCTATTTCGCTTGTCTCAGGTTTGATTTCATCTTAAATCATAATAAGATGAGATGAAGCATAAACACAGTGAGCATCCAAATACAAATGAATAATTTTCGATTTATTATTAATTATTTATACGTTGTAGGATCAACTATATTACATTGCCTTAAACAGTAGAAACAGTAGAATAACCAGCACTTTATTTTGTAGGATTGTTATTTAATGCCAAGTAGCACATGTACACTTGACATATTGACATACTTGTTAAGGTTATGCTATTAATTTTTTCAAGTGACGATAATAATTCAAAATGAAAAAGGAGAATATTTTGTTAAAAAATTAATCATAATCATTAAATATACGACACTTATATTACTATTACCACATTCTAAATTAGCTGGCAACATATATTCAATATTTGGTAGTTAAATCGGTCCTCATAGATAATAATATCATTAATCTTACGATTTTATCAACAAATTACTTTAAAAAATGTATTCATACAATCTAACGTTATAGCTTTCTTCACAATTAAACTAAAATTAATTCTGTATAACTTAGTTTGTTGAAACGTATCGTTTGAAACAATTTTGTTCGTATTTAGCTGTATATATTGAAATTGAAATCATATCGTATTGACAGGGTTTCCGCTACCGTTCGTTTATTCACCAAAGGAAACATTTTAGGATTGGTGAAATCAGCAAAATAATTAGGGCACGTTTCTTTACGAAAATAGATGTTTCTGTCTTTATTGCACCTTATTGAATGAAATATAATCTGTTTTACATGCATTTATATTCCTTTAGACATTTAATTAGTCTGCAACTATATTAATCGACGTATATATCGTTTTCAATCTGTCTCCGTGAATAATTAAATGTTTTATATAATTTCCTATCGTATAGATTTTACTTTGAATTAAAACGTAAAGAAAAATATTACTTAAATAAAACTTAGGGGGCGTGGATGGTAACTTGAACTTAGCATTATAGTCTTTAACAGTCCGAGCCTTAACATATTCATTTTTGCCGTTATGTGGCGCTCTTAAGAGATTCTGATTTTGTTTTATTTTGATGCTGTCATTGGGGTAAATGCATTTAAAAACGTTTTATAAACTAAAAAGGGATTGCAGTAGTGTGTCTTTTCTACATTTACAGTGTCATACATCTATTTTATGTGTAATACAACAAAGGTTATAAATCAAGTGCTAAATGATAAAGTAAAAGATAACTTAAGTTAGAATTAGATAGTATCAAATGCAAACAATTGGCATTTAAATATTAAGTAAAGGTTTTAAAATAAGTGAGCTAGTATAAAGAATTTAACTCATATTCATTTTTGGAAATTTTATCAAACTGAATAGGATATCAATTATCTACAAAGTAAACTAATTTTGTTTCAACGAAATATACTTGTACCATTCCATTTATAAATTATCTTAGTCTATATATTTACCGTCATTGATCTGTTTCTTTAATTAAGTGGACCTGAAATAAATACTTGTAAAAATAGAAAATATACATTGGGGATTTCTATGTTTAAGTTGTTTTAATTTAACGTTAACAGCAACAATTGATATTGTATTTAAAGGTTGTAGTTAACGAACCTATGATGCTTTCAAATCAACAACTCACATTTTAATATCAACGGATATAATCAACAAATTAATGTTAAATCAGTATTCCAAATGTGTTTGTTTGTTTTCGACAATTAGGGAATCTTACAATCTTTTGAAGTGAAGAGTAATTAAATGAAAAAGCTCAATTTTATTTCCCGAAGTTTCAATTTATTTGGTTCACTAATAATACCATACTCAAATGACAATTTAATATGGAAGGGAATGCTTATTTTGCCATACATTGTTTTTAACTACATCTTTTAAAATTGTTTTGTTTATTTGTTTAGTTATGTACACATGTTTTATCATCAAAATACTTTCATTACCATCGTTCATGATCGTACATATTTATGAGCATAATGAAATTGACGAGTAATATAGATATAATTTCGTTTTACACAAATATATTATTATTATTATTATTATTATTATTGATATTACTAAATACAAAAAGATAGTTCATTTTGGTTATTTGTTATGTATTGAAATCTCAGAAATGTTATGAAAAACATAATCATATATGTACTACAAATTCAAATGAACTTTTCCTAATAAGTTCACTTCATCGTTTGTTTCTTAAGATTTGATTATATCCTTAATTCTAGCAAAAAGATGAAACGTGAACATGGTGAGCATCTTAACACAAATGAATAAGTCTCGAGGTATAAATAAAAAATAAATAGCAACATCTAAGTTTATAGTAGTATTTAGAAGGAACATTTAGACAAATAAGTGTTACTTAGGGTACCTACTTGAATTGTGGACTTACATATCACAAGCAAATAAAATAGCATTGTCTCATTTCCGTACAGGTTAATTTATCGTAAATACGACTATGAACGAAATTTACAAATATAACCGCTTTTGAATTTTATTTGGAATATGTAGATTCAAATTAAAGTTCAACTCCAACATTCATTATGATCGTAAACTTGGAAAATGAGTTATGTTTCTTTATATTATTATAATCAATCTTTACTGAACGGCTTAGGTACATTTCTGCAATATGACATTTTATGAGAGTACTTACAATTCCTTTCCCTTTTTTATCATTAACAATAATTTACATTTGTTTGCCCAAAAGTCTGAAACAAAAAGAAATGCTATGTGCATTAATGCATCTGTGCACAAAACACATTTGTAAATGTCAAAACTTTGTGATATTTTGTGACAAAGCAGAAACTATGTGTTTGGTATACGTGTAACGCTTTGCAACTTTACAATCTAGAGGATAAAAATAAATGGAATAATGATCACGAGCGCAAAATATGTTGTCTCATTTTTTTTTCGGCACACCAAAACAACCTTGGGCAAATGGCGCCGAATATAGAAAGATGATTTTGACTAACTTCGGGTGTTACATTTTTAAAGTAAGGGAAGCAACACGAAGGGTCAAAACAACCTCACCTGCTAGAGTTCAGAGATGCATAGGTTCCAGATATTCGAATCTACATGTTTATACCGTTGCCTCTTACAATCACTCAGGGATAAACATTGGCTTTTCAGATGCCTCAACTCTTTAAGGTAACAACAAGGGGGTCAGGCACATTATATGCAAAACTAATTCATAGGTGAACACTTTAATCAATGATTTATGATTATGCGTGTATAATTTACATTTAATGAATAAAACAGTTAAATATATCTTTCCGTCTTATGTAAATGTTTTTCTGTTTGATTAAAGGACAATGAATGGAATACGGGACGTGTTTTTATTGTTGGTATCAGATTACTAATTACTTCAAATAATTATAATTGCTCGGTATAATATATCACATCACCAAGTTGATTATAATTCAGGCTTGCTTAAATGCCTTAATCATTTTGTTTTTGTTAGGCCATAACCTTAAATATTAGGATAAATATTTACCTTGCTTGTGACACGGTTCCGTGAAAAGCGCTTTCCATATTTTACCTTTGTTATCGTACTTTTGGTCATAATAAAGATTACCATTTGTTTGCAATAAGCAGTAATATGGCTTTCTCCTTCAATAGAAAAGTATGTAGTTATGTTTTTCCTCATCTAGCAGAAAAGATGAAGGATAAGATGTTTTAATATCAAAGATTACATAAAACACCATGTTTTTTTCTGTTTTCATATTTTGTGTATTTACTATTTAAACGATGATATTCAAGAAAAAATGACACATTCCACTAAAATAATGATTTTCTGGGGCTCTTGTTTAATCTCATTTTCAATTAATCTAAATAAAACACATCATTTATGGATTTGTCCTGTTTTGTACTTTTTGTCAGATTTACGTATTTTTATTTGTACTTTATTTGCCTCTATGTTTTCTGATCACACAGACTTGAAAATTGTTTCAGCGCATAATACCACGAATATAGAAATAATTATGAACATTATTACATGGTAATACGATATTTTGAAAGCTTTTTAATAAGCTCGAATGCCGAATTTACATCCAAGGACATTAGAAGTTTGATAATTTGATATATTCACTTGAATGCTAATTTTGTGACAAAAGGGTTTTGCATGCACTTATACGATAGCTTGAAAATCTGAAAGGTTTCACTAATAAACTTGCATCTTTCAAAATTGTTCATTGCGTTCATTATGTACATTAAGTCGTGGTTTGGGTTGGTTTTTCTTCTTTTTTTTATTCTTTTTTCTATTGATGAATTTTTTTATTTTTTGTTCGGTTACGTCTAGATTCCTTCATCGCCTTCGCTCATGTTCGAACTTATATTTGAGCGTTATGAAATATACGGATCAATGTTTTTTCTTTCAGTGTGTTGTGATAATAGATTTAGAACAAAGGTAAGAGGACGCACGACATTTTCCACCAATATGAATATGTTGCGTGTCCGGTTCATGTGTTGACACAAGATTGCTTAATTGCCACTTCTGTTGATAATTTCAAACAAATATATAAAATCAGCTTTTTATGTTTTGAAAGCCAGATCTAAGTCCGCACAACACTTTACCAATCATTTCAAAAAGTAAACAAAAATTTTATGTTCTTGAAACTACTAGTTTTCCAGTTTCTAAAGGTAAAATATGCATTGATATACATTTTGTAACTCTAGATGCAATACAAAATCTCTTACACCGATGCGTGTTCTACGCAGGAATTTATTTAAGCCAGTTCAATAATATAATGTATTTATTATATATTTATAAATGAAATATTGAGAAATAGTGATGAAATAAAATGCGTATTTTCATTTTCCGTATTTTCACTGTAAAAATTTATTTTTCACTGCAGTGAAACATATTTTCCGTATTTTCACTGGTGTCTTGCCGAACTACTTTCTTTTAAATTCTGTCAGTACACAACATTTAAGGGAAAGTCTTTCAAATTTTATCGCAAAAAGGGAAAAATGTATATAATAAACAGAAAATTCAAGTTTTTCCTATAAATACATGATTTATTTCATCTTGTGGCATGAAAATTACCATATTTCACTCGTGGCTACCGCCACTCATAATTTATTTTCATACCACTCGATGAAAATAAATCATGTATTTATAGAAAAATCTTGAATATCCTCTATTGATTTAAAACCCTCATAACATGAAATCAGACAGTTATAGAGCCAAGTATGTGTATACGGAGACAGAAAAACATTGGTATTTTCAATTGACAAAAACTAAATAAAAACAATTGTAGCAAAGCACGATATTCATAAATGGTTCCTGAAGTGATAAGCTGACGTTATCTACTTGTATTTTTATTGATGAGTCAAAACATAAAGAACGCGTCGTATTCAAAATCATATGAGAATTGGCTGCTTAGCAGATGAATAACAATTGTGTCAAAATTCTTCGTGATAATTGTAACAATATATTCCCCGGTGTCATTGGTTGTTTATTTGCTAAGATATCATTTCAGTAGTTCAGTATCATGTGCCATCATATTCACGTCTAGGTTAATGTATGAGTATAAAGACACATTGACACATTGATTGTTTCTTTTAATGAAGAACTCTATTCATTTGGGCGTATAATCATGTACTGAAATTTCGGATTAGGAATAGTTGTGCAAAATATAATTATATCTGTATAGCACTTCATATTCAAACGAACCTTTCCTAATTAGTTCACTTGTGATTCCGTACAAGATGAACTATTTTCTAAGCTAATTTTAAATCAGGGAGATAATTAAGTGCATTATTTATTTCTCTAGATTTGACTATATCCTAAATTATAGCAATGAGATGAAGTATAAACACAATGAGCATCTAAACACAAATAAATAAAACTCGACGGATATCTCTATTTTCTGATTTTTTCAACTGGTTCTTGTTAAAAAAACATAAACCAACACAAAAGTAATGCCACAGTTTATAATCTCTAATAGTTGAACACATAATGGGTTTTTTAAATGAATTTCCAACTGTATTTGTTGCAATTGTGGTTAAAGATATCATTATCAAGGCAAATACCATCAAAACATTTCCGTACAAGCCATAATATGATTATGGAAATTATTCAGTTACAAACTAAGTAACAGTTTAGAATTCTTTTTAATATCAAATAAGCATTATCAAGTAAAGTGTTCATGTACATGTTTTCCTAATTTTCATTATAAGGAAGAATGTTACAAGAACTTCTGTTGTATTTACATATGCCAAACTTAAAATTGCAAGGTCATGTAACTTACTTCCACTGAATCCATTGTTTTCTTTAAAACTTTATATTTTTCGTATAATTGCATTGACGCAACATTTATAGAGCAAAGATTAAACCAATTTGAAAACACAAACATAAATATCTTAGTATGATACAGAAAGAGTCACAGCTAATTTTCTAGATTCGTAAGAAATTCGAATTGACATAGAATTGTAATAACTCGTAACTTGACGGTTCAATATTAAGTGGATTGTGCCTATTGACTCGTACCTTTTGTAAATATAATCAGTATATACATTTAATTTGATAATTGTTTTTGATACTAACTAAAAATATCGTTACAAAGATATCTTGTTAAAGCTACATTAAATAAAATATGTAAACATATTTTCCGTCCGCTTAAAAACCATGCATTCTATAGTTTCGCAAAACATTTTGTACTGTATTGTAAATCGCATTAAAAATTGTTCATTAGCTATGATTTTAAAGGGAAAACCCCGCAGTTACACTAAAGTTTGTGTACGAATTTTAAGATGCAAATGAAACATTTTTAATTAACGAAATATAGCTATTTCTTATTCGTGAAATTTCATTAACTGAGATTAAAAGGAAACGGTCTAAAAAGTTTTTTAAAAAAAACAAACAAGAATAAAGATCAACAAGGCAAAGGCAACGTTCACAGGAAACAGCCCTCCGACCCACCCAAGCAGGGCATCCAGAAGGCACCAAACAAAACCTGGATTGGACATAAGCACGGCGAATGAAAATTAAACAAATTAGAAGATGGAGATTGCAATGATGATTACACAAATAATAACTGATAATAACAATATTCATATACATGTGCGAACATGTGAAATTAAACTCAATTTGTGTTATTTCCCAGTAACTGCAACTTGATGAAATCGATGGAAATAAATTGCATATTAAAGAATGTACAAATGAATCCTACAAATTTTGTGAGGAAACAACTGCTTTTATATCAATTATATGTAAATGTATACTGCAGCCAAGTGTTTATATCAAGCCGGTTTCATTACTTCTCAAACATGCCATGCCGTTCTATCGACTGTGTTTGTATTTAACCCGCAATTACATCATCGACATAGCAGATAAAGTTTTCAAAGCATTCCGTGTTTAAAACTATGTGTGCAGCCCAATTGTAAATTTTGAACAATTAAGACAATTATATAGAAGCAGTGTATTACGTAGACAGTGGTAGTTCGTAGGGTTACAAAACTTTAAAATTGCCAGATCAATGGGGGACTTTATAACAGACTTAATCAAACACAGTGTGCAGTTTTTATGTAATTGTATCTTTGTAATGATGACGAGGGATCACCTTTTCTCCGGACCTAAATTAGGCTTTATCAATATCTTGCTACCTAGTTTTTTTAAATATCACCTTGACCGGCGACATCCTTATAGTATGCCTGGTAACATAACAATGTAATGTATTGTGTTTGATATTTTATATAGGAAATGAACATTTAATGATAAATTGCCAAAGGAAAAGTAATAGTTGCACTTCTAAATAGAGTTAATTATTCGAAGAAATGTCTAGAAACTGTTCCAGACATTAAACACATTAGTGCATTGATGTGAAATTCGTAGACACGTATCTCAAGTCTATATCTTTAGTAATGCCAATAATATATTGCAATTATCATCAGATGTTTTACGGAAATGCAAATTTAGTATCCAATTAAATACAGATTAGTTATGCCAATGACGTAAATGCCTTTCTTTCCAAGGCAATTCAATACAAAAGAGAATATAATGTTAACTATTAAACTGCATATCAAAATTGTACCATGCTTTCCTGCATTCGTTTAGCTGTCATGTCAAGAGATATTTCAAAGGAAGTTCATTCAAATACGGACAATAGACGTTCTCAAATATAAAATAAATGCAATACATTAACATACATCTTAACCATTAATCCATCCTAGATATATCAAAAGTACAGAAAATTATAATGAAATGTTTTATAATACCTTCTAACAACCAAAATATTTTATTTGAAAATATATGTGTATTGTCCATATTTAGAAAAAAATAAATTATATGGTTTAGAAAAGATAAATATTAATAGAAAAGATAAATGTCACTAAAACAATTATTTGATTTTTATCTGTTACAAAAAAGACAATCGTGCCTGCAATATCACTGACCCAAGCAGTATCTCGTGCTACTTGTACTTGCCGGTGCAAGGGGGCGTGGTCGGTAACTTGCACTTTCCAGTACCGTCCATGAACAGGCTCAATCAAACCGAGCCTGTAACATTTTCAATTTTGCCGTGTTGGGCTTTTTTAGGGATTCTTATTTTCTCTTTTTTGTGCTTTAAATGTGGTGATTATTGAATAAATACATCACATCTTACGGAATACTGTAAGCCTTTCTTAACAAAAACCTTTCATTCTAAAGGAACAACATTGTTTTTATTAAATAATAGTACGATGGATTGTTTTTATCAAATAGTAGTAAGAGAGAAAGGTGAGCGAAAGACGTCCCTTATATCATACTACAAGTAAACTATTTACTTCTACTAGCTGGCATAATAAGTACATGTGTCAAGGTACCGTTAATTTCAAACAAGCGAACAGTAATAAGAGTAGTAAATTCAGATAAACGATGTTCTTGGCTGTTGCTTTTGAAATGTTTTTCAATGTAATATATATGATCAATTTTTGTATTTGTATTTAACTGTAACTTATTGAAACAATAAATTGCATTTAATCGAAGGCACGTGACAACTTTCAGAGCGTTAAAAAGAAAAATATAATATGATATTCTGTACATTTGAAAAAAGACTCAATTTTATGTTGAATTAATCTGGTACATTTTTCAATTATAAATGATAAATAAAAAAATCGTTTTAAATCCCTGCTGAGCTTTTTCAAAAAAAAAGAACTGGGAAATTGTAACACATCCAAAGAAACTGCTTTCAAACATTTGTCCTTGTCTTTTTAAATGTTAAGATGTAGAAAGAAAGAACGTTTTGCATAATAATGCAACATTTTAGCAATAACATTCTTAACGTACATCATGATTAACAAACATATTAAGGTCCATAGAAACTTCAAAATTTTACATATTTCTGTCTTTCTTTTTCCTTTCCTTTTAATTGTAGACGCCATTTTCTTTCACTTTGAAAAGAAATAAACTATTCATACGCTGTTAATATAAGAATATAGTAATTGTTACATTTTAACAGTTTTTTTTATACACGGCGACATATAAATTGCTTAGTAAATATCTGTCATTTACGCTCTTCCCCTCCCATTATTCTTGACATGTATCTTATTGATAAATCATTTGATTGATGAGTAAATCTGATATGTCGTGAGCCTTATGTCTATAGTTATGTTGTATCTTTTTGTTCTTTGTTTTGTTGTTGTTGTTGTTGTTGTTGTTGTTGTATAGACACGCATTTTGAGTTTGTGACATCATTTTCTAGAAATATATATGTATTAGTTCTATTTATTAATTACTCGTTTTCAAATGTAAATAACACATCGTCTTAGTCAATGAGCATCATTAATGATTAAACTTAAATCTAAATTTTATTAATATTTACTTAAAGATTCTGTATGATTATTTATCTTCAATCTAACTGAACAATGAAAAAAATATGTTTCTATGCAGACACATATTTTACAAGAAAACTTCTATACTTTCAGTTATTCATCATAAACAAGAATTGAAAGACGTCCATTTTCAAACTTTTGCACATATAATTGAATAAAATTGAAGGATGTTATTAATGCCTTAATGCATCTAAGCAAACACCCTTCAAGGTTAGCGTAGACTTTATCTCTAAAAAATTGGGCGCGTTTTTGTAGATATTGTATTATTCAACTTAATTTTCAAAATTGAATACGTAAGTTTGGCAAGTATATATTATTTAAACGTTCCCTAAAGGAACATTATGCCTCCGAAACGTACACGTGTTTGTTAAATTAGAAAGAGAAAACTTTTAGTTTTATAAATTTAACTAATGGATTTAGAGCATGTTAGACTCGTATCATTTGCAGAAGTTAGAATGTGAACATGTCATAAAAGTAGCAAAATATAACGAAATTAGTTTTCTACCCAAACACAAAATACTGAAGCACTATTATAACTGCTAAATTTGCCAAAAAGCAACAGAAAGAAACGAGGGTTCAAATAATTTGCCAATTGAATACAACTGTTTGGGAAGTTTTATAGCAGGGCGCTAAAAATTAAAGTAAACAATACTAAAATTAGGGATATGGAAAAAAACATTTCATGGGAATGATGGGAATTTTTTGTTCGTACATTATATACTTTTACACAATTCCGACAGCTTCTCTCTGAACGCTGAAATACAAAGCTCGAGAACATATGCTGTTCAATACATTAATATTAAGTGTGATACCTATATGCGATTTGCAGTATTCTAAGAAGATATTCTATATCAGTTTTATATTTGTCTCTTATAGTAATTGAAGTGTTGCCTAGTTATACGGTAAGGCTTATAAAAGAGATCCTAATGAAGTACAAATGTATCAATAAATATAATTAGGAATGTGATTAGCCTCATAAAAATGTTTCAGATTTCGATGTTTACTTTGCCTAATTGGCTAGATTCCCTAAACGCCTTCTTTTTCTTATACGTTACCAAGAAAAACTGTTTCTACTATCCATTAATACATCATTAATTTGTAGTTCCTTAACATTAAATCAAAACTTCTGCGCCGGATCGTTTAAGCCTATAATAAAACACATTTTGTAAGTTACCATTTGGCCATTTGGTACGTTTTTTTAACTTTACATGAATAAGTCAAATGAACTCAATACTCGTGAATACAAGAAATTTACAACAACCGGATGTAATCAATGAAAGGAAAACATGTATATAACGATAATTACAGTTTATAGCAGAAAAATCGTTTCTTGTACAACTAGACATCAGAATAAGGAGGCTGCTTTAAAGCATGGGTCTACAAAGCGAGGGATTTAATCAATCCGAGCTAGTTTGCTGAAATTTGAAAATTATGTTTCGGTTATTAAACTACCGGGTCCGTCAGCGAAGTAAGGTGCCATTGCATTGCCCCCTGACAAAAAATGCATATTATATAAAACGTGCGGACACGTGAATCCTTTGTTAATGAATGTTATCTGCTCCGTAAATGTAAACCTGCAGGGACAGATCTTATGCAAGAATATTAATTTAATATATAACTGTCTGATACCATTCAAGCATTAAAATCCTTGATGTCGTTTACATTACAAAATCATATATATGTTTTATTTTTACACTATACCTGGCTGTCTGTTTATGCAATGAAAGAGGCCACACGTTAAGCTCTTAAATCAAAGTAATAAATCATAAATAATCGCCCATTGTTTCCTTCAGGTGGTAATTAGGGTATCATAAATTTGCTCTCTGACTTATTGATAATGTTGAAAAACACAGTGAATTAAGTACTGTTTGATAAGTACATAAACCGTTTAAATTTATCATTCTGACTTTCAACAAGAGCATTGTGTGACATATTATACTTAAGTTTCAAGATAAGATTACTAACAAATTCGAATGTAAAGGATAGCGACTTAATTCACCATAAACTACCCGTAAGAAGTAGACATTTTCACATTAACAATTTTGTTACATAATTTGAGGTCATTGGCAAGTGATGATAGCACCCTTGAGAAAAAATAATTATTCAAAAACATGTCTAAAAACTTCTTCGGATATTAAATACATTGTATAAGCTTACTGGGAGTTCTTAAACACGTTTGTAGATCAGCATATTCAGTTATTACAATAATCTTTTGAAATTTCTATAGAATGTGTTGCATGAATTGCAAATATAACAAAAAATTAAATACAAACTAATGTTCCAAATGATTAAGATGACTAATTCATCTCAAAAGGGAATATCATACTTGCTTTGAATCTGCAAATCGAAATTGTATCATGTATTCATTGGGAGATCAGGCCGAGAAATATTCCAAAGACAAGCTGGAAAGTGTTCACTACAAATTGATGGAGGAAATAATTATGTCATTACCAAAATAACCCACCTCTGTTTTCCGCGAATTCCGCAGGAAAACTTAAGACACGTGATAGTTAAATACTCTTTAAAAACGTATATAACAAAGACCAAAAGTAAATTTGTCATTGTTCAAGTAAAATAGCTATGATTTTTAAAACAATTCATAATTGCTAGAAACCGAAAAATATACTTTTGCTCAATACCAATTCTAAGGACAAGAGTGGTATCCAATGTATTTTGATACAAAAATTCATATTATTATCGTTATAATATAACTATAGACATTTTAGGGGAAAATTTGTAAAATTAAAATTTGTGTGTATAAACATACTTTTGGCAAGTAGTACATCAGGAGATGAATAAAATATTTTACATTTTATAGCAGTTTATACATATTTAACATTCAAAGACAGTTTTTTATGGCATGTCTCTTCACTGTGTCAGATTGTCAGATATTATATTTTATTGGCATAATATGTAATTTCTAAGAACATATTGCAGGTCAATGGCTTCAGAAATTGCAGTAATCTATTCCAATAATTGTCAGATATGATACCAAGATGCATATTAAGAAGTCGATTTAAAACAGATCAGTGATGCGAATGACATGAATGCCCAGTATAGAGCAATACAACTAGAATAGGAAATATCAAGTGTACTAAGGATTTACATATGAACATTTTGTCATCTGTGCATTTATGTCATACAAAAAATATTCCAAAGCAAAAGAAGATTAAAGACATTTGTGTTTTTTTTATTTTTTTTTGTTTGTTTGTTGGGTTTTTTTTGGGGTTTTTTTGTAGAAATCTAAACGTTCGACCATTGATTATGTTTTGCTAAATATAATCATCTTATTATGTAAACAGAATACTGGGAAAGGTTCATGATAAAAAATTTGCTACATATTGTTTGTTTTATATCTGACATGGAACATCAATTCTAATTGAGCTTAATGCAACATAACATTACACATGTATCTTTTTTTAATTAAAATTGAGTGAAAGATGACTAAATAATGATTCAACATCATCATAAGTCTTGTAGCAATATTAAGTTAAATACTATAAACAACTACTTGCTTGTCGGGTTACAGTCTTTCACTTTTACATTTCAACTTGAATTCGTTAAAGCTAAAATCCGCAGCAAAATATCTTCCAATGTGATTGTATTCAAAGTATTGCATTTAATTGCTTCATGCAACCCAAACATTACGATAGATTATTAAGTTATATGCACATTTGTCAAGGGGCAATATTTAGTTATTGCCAATTGTTTCAAACCGCTTCCTCCTCAGTACCATGGGCTTCATGCGCTTTCATTTGAATGAGCTATACAGCTAGCATACGGAAACTTAGTTGTCTTACTTAGGTGCTCGTCCGTGTCTAAAATGATACGTGGGGAGGCACCGGAGTAGAAGTGCTGAAAAGTTTTTGACCTTTACAATGTCGGTGTGACTTAGAAAAATGAATAAATGCAAGATATTTGGCAAACATGCGTACTTCACATACAGTCAAAAGGATATGTTATCTAGTTTATTCCCTGCGGGCCGGAGCCCGCAGGGTATTGGTACGCGTTTAATTTTTGATGCATGGAGGAGCACGTGACCTGTTTTCGGTACATGGAGGACCATGTGATCTATTAACCGTACATGATTGGTTAATTGACCTTTTCGAAAACCTAGCTAAATACCGTTAGCCGGTACGTTACGGATTTACCTCGAGTTACATCTGATAAAGAACATAGAACCATTACGTGATATTTCCAATTTTCTATAATTATTTTACCGTTTAAGGTTGAAAATCTTGCATAATGTGTTTGAAAAAAAATATTTTCAATGATCAATGTTTCTTTAATATCTATCTCAAATTTTACAAACAATAAATGGTTTATAGTGAAAATCTACAAAACATTCGTAGTGGCATCTGCTATAATAAATAGAGATATTTTCTGCGTAAATTTGTGTAAATTTTGCACGGAATTATTCATACAATGGTATTTAATCATTTTCTTAAAAAGAAGTACCGTAATTGTTTTATGTTCGACATTCTCTCCGGCCTCCGGTCTTCAACGGTCACCAGTCTCCATAGACCTTCTTCTATTGATCGATTATTTTTAACTATATTCCTGATACAAACGTTTATTTATTTTTTCCCCAAACAATGTTGAAAATAGTTAAATGAAATATCTTTATATCATTAAAAATGTTTCCCGCAGGAAACCATTTTACTTGTACATCTCTGCATTGATAAAACAAAACCATCATGTTTGATTTAATCATTCTATTAGAATATCACTAGGGAAACAAGTGAGATGAATTGCTACCATACGCCGACAAATAAAATACTAAACCCACAAGAGAATATCGCAATACACCGCCGCATCATCTTGAAACATATCTATTCTAGGTGTACACATATTGTCTGCAGACGATAATGTTTAATATTCTTGCATTAAAACTACACACAAAGATGTACATTAGGGAGGATAAAACATTAAGTAACGAATGAAGGAATGCGGGCACGAGGTGTTACACGTTACAGTGCTTTTGTCTTTAAACACTTGAATAGCTTAATTGACATAGTGAAAAATAGAATAAGATAATTTATATAAACTAAAAAAGACAAATATATATGTAGCATATATATTGCCGCTATTAAACATGAAATATGATCAAAAATGTATTTGCAAAAGAAGTTCAGGCAAGATAATTCAGTGTGTATTAATAAACATGTCTTTTTAATTTCTTAGCTTTAAACATACTTCTGTACTTGAAAACGGATTCATTTCGCTTTTGCTGACGCACAAACGTATGGTGAATAAATTAACATATTGAATATTTACAAGCAATTGGTAAAAGATTGCTGTAGAATTTCCAATGTCATTTCAAAGTAAACTTTTGATGCGCGTACGCCCTGACAAATTTATTTCTCAATTTATTGCTGTCGTTGGTAGTTATTGCCGAATTCTGGGCATCTATCAAATTGTCAATTTGTTTGATTTTTGTAAGCATTGAATGTGACAATTTAACATCCGCTTAACTGGTATTTTCATCGTTTTATGATCTATGCATTCTAAAGTATGCAATACAAATTATTCAATCGCAACACTACACTCAACTTCTTTATCAACTGACATACAGTAAAATAAGTAAAAGTATATACAAAAAGAATAATTTATTTATATTGAACGGCACAAAGTATTTCTATTACTTGACATTCCGGCAGACAGACATTTAAGGAGAGAAAGACTATCCTTCAAGATATTCATCATTAACGAGATTATAATGGTATTTATTTCCAATACATAGCACAAATAATTGAAAAAAACCAACATGATGTTTAATGCCATAACGCACTTCCGCCCATAACAGACTACATGATTGTTAGTGATAACTTTACCTCTGACTAGTATAGTCGTATATTTTAAGGCACAACGACATAGTAAAGTGGTCACATGATTGATTACTTCAAATCCTCATTAGCTAATTTGGGTTAACCTCAAGTGCCCCTACGTGCATTATTTCAGCCACGAGGCGGCAACTGAGTAGAACCACCGATGTTTCGTAAGCTAGCTTGATAGTTTCTCCATTTATTTTATAAAGCATCTGTTAATATAGTGGTGTATTGTTTTATACGTAATGTGGCATTTGGTGCTGTAAGGAATAATCTAAGTTAATTCTGTAGTAGCATGTAATTATTATTTCGTTGTCTAATTAAAAAGTAAAGCTGGCGCTCTAGATAAAAAAAGAAGTATAACTATTCCCATAGGTATAACAATATATAATTTAATTTGCTATTACTGTTAATTTAATGTACAGATGGGGATGGGGATAATTGTAAATTACATTAACTCCGCTTAATTGGCCTAATTCTCTAAAAGTGTTCTTATCTTTTGTCAAGAGCGAAGTGTTCGTATCTTTCTTAAGAAAGTATTAATGTGTATGATTTACAAAACGAGTGTAAAAATGAAAATCATAATACTGTCTTTATAGCTTTATTATTTTCGTACAGGGAATGGTCAATGCGTTAATTGAGATAAAGATGGAACTTTCGATGAAATTATTTATTTATATTTACTTAAAGTTCAAATGATACTTAACCCATTACTTCATATACACGCCTTTTAACGCCTTTTTCCCCCCCCCCCCCTTTTTGTTGTCTCAAATGATGAAAAAATGCCTTATTTAGGCCCCAACACTTGTTTTTGTTCGAGAAATGTTGTTAAAAAAAGTGACCACTTTTTCGGCGCGGCCCCCAACCAAAAGATACATCAGGGGGTTGCCAGAAGGGGGATGTGCCCCCTTGTGTTTGGGGGGTTTGAAGGGGGGCGGAGTCCCCCTCATCGCCAAGAAAATTTTGGACTTGTGAGAGGCTGTAAATGACCCCAGATTGATCATAAGGTAACGTGTAACCAACGCTGAAAAGCATTTGACTCTATCTCAATCCATTGAGAAATTGCAGCACTTTGAAATCAATTTTGATGGAAAAAATCAACGCAAAATAGTGATTTTTGGCAATTTTGAGATGCCCCCTCGTTGCCATGGTAACAGAAAATTTAAGCCTGAGCATTTTGTTGCAAGGGCAATGGTCCATTCAACATTTGTGCCAAGTTTGATTAGTGTTGAAGCAGTTTTAATAGTATTATAGCAATTTGAACTTGTAACGGGAGACTTTTCAATGAAAACAGCCATTTTTCACAAAATGCTCATGAAGTAATGGGTTAAACAAATTTACAACATGCACAAACTAATCGTAAAGAAATTTAAATGCCTGATTTGTTGTGTTTCTGCTGTCTCTTATTAAACAGAGCAAGTCGACAGACATTCAATGCCTTTGAGGCAAAAATGTTATGTTTGTTATGACAGCAAAAATACACTTTAAAAATCTTAGGAAAACACGTTTTGTTTAAAATAAGATCTCTCAAGAGCAAGAACATGAAAAGCAAAAACCGTTAAATGTCTATAAAAATCGTACAGTTATTTTGAGATAATTGAAAGTGCGACTACTCCGAAGCCTTCTAGCACAGAAGTTATCAATCTTAAATCATTAGAATTTTTAATCCGAAACTAAGCACCCACGTAACCCTACCAATGGAAAAATATCGAAACGAAAAAACAATACTGCTGATCAAGTTGGTTGTTGCCTATTTTTCTTCTTTTATGAAAAGTGTATTTCTTAAATGTCT
The DNA here is from genome assembly GCF_026571515.1 of Ruditapes philippinarum. Classification (NCBI taxonomy): domain Eukaryota; kingdom Metazoa; phylum Mollusca; class Bivalvia; order Venerida; family Veneridae; genus Ruditapes; species Ruditapes philippinarum. Next base: position 81,137 of record NW_026852771.1, on the reverse strand, counting down.
CTTCACTGAAGATTTTAGGCATATGACATTTTTGCACCAGTCGCAAATGAATTTTGTAACGATTATATTGAGTGCCGTTTTCGTGTGATAGTTATATCATTTTTTTATTTTCAAACATTGTACAACAGGCTAAGTGTACATTGTTGTTTAAAGGTATATTTTAAAGAAAATAAATATCGTTTGTTTACATGCATTTCATCCTTATAAACATTATTTTATAAGTCTGAATCTTCAAGAAAGTTTAATATTTAATTTCCGAATGTACTAATTAAACTTTTAAAAAACAATTCTATAATACTTATGGGACTTGGACTGTAGCTTGCTCTATACATTACTGACCATGAACAGGCAAAATCCGAATTTTAACTTGTTTCGCAGCGACAATTGATTTTTATACGGAGGAAAAAGTGAACCACATGATAAAGCTTTTAAATCAATCACTCACGTTTCATTATAAAAAAATCAAGTCCAATTAAAATCAAGATTCCAGATTGGTTTGTTTTAGACAAGTAAGGAATCTGAATTTTTTCATTCAAATTAAAAAAATAAAGAAAAGCTTTAGTTTAGTTCCTGAAGTGTTTATTCCATTTCGTTTATTAATAATACCATGCTCAAAGTGTCGGATTGGCATCCAAGGACGTTAGAAATTGGATGATTTGCTATCCACTTGAATGCCAATTTTGTCGAAAAGGGTTTTGCTATACTTATACGATAGCTTACAAAACAGATATGCTTCACCAATAAACTTGCATCTTTCTAATCTTTCAAGATTGTTCAGGACATTCATTACATGCATTCTGTCGTGTTTTTTGTGTATTTTATTGCATCATATTATTATTATTTGAGTAACGTCTAGTTACACTCATCGTCATGAAATGTACGAGTAATAAAGATATATTCTTCAGCTGAAAATCGAGGCTCCTAGTTAAAAAAGAATAATGTGTTCAGGGTGCATCATACGAATAGGATTGAAGAGCACAATAACATGTACAAACATTTCTTTCTTCCTGTGTTGTGATATATGACAGTGCAAAGCTCTTACACCGATGCGTTTATCCCATGTAAAACAGTGTACAGAGCTTTAGATACAGGCAACGTGTTTTACTCCGGAATTATTTTTAATCTGGTTCCCTAATATTAAGTACATGTATCGGTAAACTTACCTCTTTACATGGCATCAGACAGTTGTACTATGTAGAGTCAAATATTTGTATACGGAGACAAGAAAACATATTCTTTACACTAGGCAAAAATCTAAAGAAATCAATATATTAAAACTGGTCCCTGAAGTGATAATCTGACGTATGTATTTTTATCTACTTTACTTTTATGGAGGAGTCAAAAATAAATCGCAGTAAATCATGGGTCTTATTCAAAATCATATAAGACTTCGCTGCTAAGCAGGCGAATAACAACTGTTTCAACTATTTTCGTGGTAATTGTAAGTTAATATTCCCCGATGTTATTGATTGTTTACTTGCTAAGATATCTTGTAAATAGTTCAGTATCATGCTCCATAATATTCCCGCATGTAGCAATGTCTTGTATGACGTGTGTGCGACTTTGATTTATTGAAAAGAGTGACATACTTCATTTAATGAAGAAACTCAATTCATTTTGGCGTATAATCATGTACTGATATTGCGCATTAGATAAAATTGTGCAACATAAATTTATATCTGTATAGCATCCAAAATTTAACGAACTTTTCCTTATTAGCTCACTTGTGATACAAGATGAACTATTTTCTTAGCTAATTTAAAACTAGGGAGATAATAAAGTGCATCATTTATTTCTCCATTTTTGATTATATCCTAAATTAAAGCAATGAAATGAAGTGTCAACACAGTGAGAATCTACACAAAAAATTCCAGATTTACTTTTTAAACTGGTTCCTGTTAAAACAAAAAATATGAAACACCACACAATTAATGCCGCAGTTTATAACATCTTATATATTATAGGTACTATGAACACATAGTTATTTATCAAATTATTTTCCAACTGTATTTGGTGCAAATTGTGATTAAAGATATCATAAGCAAGGCAAATAACATCAAAACGTTTCCGTACAAGCCAAACTACGATTATGAAAGCTATTTACGAACAACATGAGTTATATTGTCCAATTCTAATAATCAGATTAGCAGAAACAATAAGAAGTTCACCACAACATATTTTGTTTACAAAAGAGCATATATTAATGTTTATGGTTAAATCAATTCTTATTAAAATAAAAGGTCAGAGTAGGGATCTAATTGACTCGTACTTTTTCGCCTACGAGTTTGATTTTGTTCAATAACAACTTAAGGTAGACCATGGGTAATGGGCACCATAAAGAACTGTTAAATTGACAACATAGGACAGTTATATGTCTATAAGGTCACATGTATGCAAAATTTAAATAAAATTTACCGTGTGGTTTATGAGTTATGGATATATTTCTGAACTAAGACCTTGCCATTTGAAGGGCTTATTTTCAGAAATGAGGAAACTGTAAATAATCTGTAATATCATCATTATAAAAAATGTTTTTCTATTTCTCATTGTTAAGAAACAAATAATAACATTCAAGTAACACATTACACAACCAAAATGTTTGGTTCTAAACAAAATGTTCTTAAAATGTATAAAAAATGTAACCCTACCCCACCCACTTTTAACACTAATTTTACCATTTCCCTATCTAAAATGCCTTATTCAAAAATATCCCTAAAATTTATCGAAATGAGGGTCTGTTTCAAACTTTGCCTAAATTTTTTCAAAAGGTATATTAGTTGATCATGCGAAATATAAAATACTTTTACCGTGTAGTTTTTATTTTATCGAACTTTGAAAATATCTGGTATCATATTTGTTATAAATTTTGGCATTATTTAACCAAAAAAATACCTAAAATAATTATATAATTAAAATCAAACTTTTTTTCTTCCATAAGGGATCAGAGAGATACATAAAAAATGTTAAAAAGAAAAAAAGAAAGAAAAAAAAAGTTGCCCCTTCTGGGGTTTGAACCCACGCCCCTCAATTTCAATGTAGTTTACAAGCGATTCTAGCCTATTTGAATACTCTTCAAAGTGGAGGTAATGCATTACCCATGGTCTACCTTAAATTTAAATGACAGCAATGACACAATATGTCATCGAAGCAATGAGGTTCTTGTGTGTTTGCATTGACATCGCAATAAGTCGTCCATCATCGACATAGTTGACAAAAAAGCATTCCTGTGTGAAATCATTTGATGTGTTAACACTTAATGTAATTTGATGATGTCCGCTGCCCAAATGTTGTAAAGTTTTGACAAGACAATTTTTGTTATAGAAATAAATAGAAGACAATCAAAATATTAGGCTTTATCAACCTCTTACAACCGTTTAAATACATCACGTTGACTGGTGACATCATTATAGTCTGTCTGGTTACATAACAATGTAATGTATTTTGTTTGATATGTTATAAAGGAAACGATAGACATTCAGTGACAAGTTGCTAACAGTAATAGTAGCACTCCTCAATAGAGTTTATTGTTTGAAGACATATCTAGAAATTGTTTCAGACAAAAAGGACATTTTATTACATTGATGTAAAATTCGTAGACACGTATCTCAAGTCTATATCTTCAGGAATGCCAATAATGTTTTGCAATTATCATCAGATATTTTACGAAAATGTATATTTAGTAACCAATTTAATACAGATTTGTTATTCAAATGACGTAAATGCATATCTTTCCCAGGCAATACAATTCAAAAGGGAATATCATGTTAACTATAAATCTGCTTATCAAAATGGCATCATGCATTGATTTAGCTGACTGTCATGTCATTACACAAGAGATATTCCAAAGAAAATCGCTGTAAATACGGCCAATAAACGTACTCAAATGAAATGTTAAATGAAATAAGTTCAATACAATAACATTTTACTAAACTATTTACCCGCTTTTAGTCTATTATTATATAATTGATTCAGTACATTACAGTCATTTCTTGTCATGATTCGCAAAATTGTCACAAGATTGTCTTTATATTTCTTAACGAATCATTACGCGCATGTTCTACGATAAAGCCTAGCTTGTGTTGTTTTTTCTCTCTCTTTTTATTTCATAATATTGTTTATTTAAATATTCTGTAGAATCCCTAATGCCAACTGAACAGTAAAAATGTTATGTTTCTATGCAGACATATATTTTATAAAAAGACGTGTATCATTTTACTTATTCATTATAAACAAGAATTGTAAGTCATCTATTTCCAATCCTTTGCACAGTTATTGAAACATACATCTACTAAATAAAATTGAAGGATGTTATTTGCCTTGGTACATCTGCGTCCTAAGCAAACAAACTTCAAGGTTAGTGGGTTTTTTTTCTAAGAACAGAACTTTGCGCACATAGTTCTAGATATTGTATTATTTAACAAAATGTTGATAAGTAAGTTCGGCAAGTATGCATTATTTAAACATTTCTGAAAGGCACATTATTCTTTAGAAAGTAACTCTTGTTTATTAAATTAGAAAGGGCAAAAATGAATTTCATATTTTTAAATAATGATTAAGTAGCGTGTTAGACGCATATAACTTACAGAAATTTGTGCTGAATTTGAAGTTATTTGTAATAAAAGTAGCAAAAATGTAAACAATTTAGTTTTTATTTTACCTTGCACAAGATAGTCAAACATTATAACTGATAGTATAACAAAAAAGCGACAGAACCAAAAGAGAGTTCATATAAATGAAAAACAATTTGGAAACTGTTTAACAGGACACCAAAAATAAAAAATAAAAACTTTCGGGAAATAAAAACAAAAGCATTCCGGGGGGGCGGCGGGGGCATATACTGGTACATATATTGTTATAAAGTGTGACACCTATATGCAATTTGCAGTATTCTAAGAAATATTTGATGCGAGTGAAATATATGTTCCTTAGAGTAATTGTTGTGTTGCCTAATTATGAAATATAAATGCCTGTATATTAGATCCTAATGCAGTAAGGTTTAAGTCCTAGTACCTAATGAAGTATAAATGTATCAATGAATATAATTAGGAATGTCATTAGTCTTACAATAATGTTTCAGATGTCGATGTTTGCTTATCAGGTTGACTTTGCTTAATTGACTTTATTCCCTAAACACCTTTTTATTCTTTATCAAGGAGAAATTCTGTCTCTTTTATCAATTTTTCATCATTAATTTGACTAATTAAAACGAAAATCGTTTAAAAGTTGTAGTTCCTTTAAATAAAATATTCTGAAAGAGATCAGTCGAAGATTAAAACAAATCTTTTGTGTCGGATCTTTCAAACCGATAATAAAACATTTTATATATTGCCGATTAGTGCGTTTTCTGGGGGCTTCAAATAAAAATGCCAAATAAAATCAATAATCGTGAATATATGTTTTAGCTACAAAACATTTACAACAACCGGTGTAGTCAATGGATGGAAAACATGCATATAATGAAATTTAAGTTTATAACAGAAAATATTTTCTTGTCCAACATGTATAGACATTTGCAGAATTATGTGGACGAATATAAGGCCTGGGCCCTTAACGCGAGGAATTAAATCAATCCGAGTTAGTGTGGTGGCATATGACAATTATAACTACCGGGGCCGTTAGCGCAGTAAGGTGCTTTTACATTGCGCCCTGAGTCATATATATGATATAAACGTAATGCAAGATTATTGAATAAACTATTACAGTCGGATATCATACAAACAACTAAAAACGTACTTAATACATGTATATGTTTATATTTTTACACTATCCCTAGCAATCTGTTTATGCAATGAAGGAGACCACACATTAAGGTCTTAAAAAGAATGTTATAAATCATAATACTCATAATTTTTTCCTTAAGATAGAAATAAGGGTTACAAAAATGTATATTCTGTCTTATTGGAAACGTTGTAAAACACAAGAACTGTCAGAAAAGAACACGAATCTTCTTTTCTTTATCTTTTTGGCTCAACTGTTTCTATTTCTTCCGTCAAAACGAGCATATTGCACATAGTATACACAAGTTTCAAGATAAGATGATCTGTACTTATAATTTTCAGTCAAAATTTTTGAATTTAGTGCATGTCGAATGTATATTGCGCCTAAATCCACTGTAAACTAGATCGTATGACGTGGACAATTTTACATTAACAATTTTCTTACATAAGTGGAGGTCACTGACAAGTGATAATAGCACCTTTTAAGTAGAAATCATAATGCAAAAACATGGCTAGAAACTACTTCAGATATTCAAGACATTGTATAAGCTTAATGGGAGTTCTTAAACACGCATTTAGATCAATAGCAATAGTTTTTGTCTTTTTAATTAATTCAAATGTTTATAATTTTAAAATTTCATGTCAAAAGTTTATTTTAAAAAAAACCTCTTGCTTATTTGTACAGCTGACATTTAAGACCAAAACAAATTTTAATGAAAAAAAATCAGAAAGGTGTGTCCGACGAGGCCGAGCTCTTTTATGTTTACTGACTTCAAATTACTTGCACTGAACTGCTATGAATTTCGAAAAGCACCAGGGACTTTTGATTCTTTCGCGTGGAAAACCTAGCAAGCAAGTTTCAAAATGTCGATGGTTCTCTGCAGGTGCAACATTTTGCCTGAAGTAATGCACAAAGGCGCACCTGAAGTCCTCGCCCCCAGTAAAGCTAAATGGTCAAGTGAAAGTTTGAAATTAAAAAACAATTTAACAATCATTACCTAGAACATACAGAACCACATTTTACTAAGAGCGTAGCTAGCCAAAATAATTTTTGTGATTCAAGTTCATAGACTTCTATATTTTTGCAAAAAAGGATCATATTGAACATACAAGAAAATATAAACAATTATTTCAGATACATGTATTATGATAAATTAGGTAACATGTTCATGGTTAAAAGTAGCTTCCGCAATTTAAACTTTTAAATTAAATGTTATATTGGACATCACACAATGTATTCTAAATAATTAAAAGCAACAGAACATTGCTATAAACCGCGAGTAATCTGCTTTTTTTATCTAGCAAAAGCGATTTTTCCGTAAAATAGACATCTATTGCCAAAATTATCCATGTTGAAAAGACTGCCAAAACATAAAGAACTGCGTCGTATCATATCTTATGTTCTTTATTTTCAACTGCGTCGTATCATATCGTACAAATCATTATTTTCTTGGAAAATAAACATCACTTTTTAATGAAATTTTAGTAAATGATGCAAAATTATATTTTGAAGTTGATGGTGAACTCTTAAACGAGTATATGATTGATTTGAAGGAAAAAAGATAGATAAAGCAATTTAAAACTGCGTTTCGTATCCACAAAACTTCATACAAATTCTGGGCCCGCTCCGAGTTGCAAGTTCGCTATAACTTTTGTTTTTACAAAAAGTTGTTCAAGCAACATATTTACCGCTACGAAAACCGGAAAATAGTGGAGGCGTGTTTAATACATATACCTGGTTTTCAGTCATTTCCAACAAAAAGAGTTATAAACGAAAACATATTTTTTTCGTTCCAAGATGGCGGCGTTTGTTTACATTTTGTAGGATACGACGCAGTTTTGATTCCCAGCCCTGTTAAAATGTTATGTAAAACTTGATGTTTTTTTTTATGGAATTGTATTAAAGAGTTCTTTGAGTGAATTTACAGAATTAAATCTATTACGGGCCTGTGAAAAATCATGACATTCAAGAAGAAAATGCTTGACAGTAAAATTTTTATTACAACCTACACAGAAAGGGGCATTGTCATTCGTGAGGAGATAAGAGTGGGTAATTTGAGTGTGTTCAATTCGGCATCGAAGAAGAACTGTTTGATCATGGCGGTTTGACAGAGATAGCGATGGTGACACATCAAGAGATGGTTTTATATCGTGAAGTTTATTAAAAACGGCATTGTCCCAATTTGCTTTCCATTCAGATGATACGAGTCGTTGCACGTTACAATGCTATAGTTTTTAAACACTTGAACACTTGAATAGCTTAATTGACATAAGGAAAATTAAACTAAAATAATTTAAATAAACTAAAACAGAAAACTGACTGTTGTAGCATTTATCATGCCGCTATAAAACATGAAAGATGATCAAAAATGTATTTGCAAAAGAAGTTCAACCAAAATATTTCAGTGTGTACTAATAAACATGTCTCTTTAATTGCTTAGCTTTAAGCATACTTCTGTACTTGTAAACTTGTACTTGTGTACTTGTGGTTTCATTTCGCTTTTGCTGACGAACAATTAGAATGTGAATAAATAACATATTGAATATTAACATGCAATTGGTAAAAGATTGCTGTAGAATTTCCAATGTCATTTCAAATTAAAAATTCGATACGCCCTGACAAATTTATTTCTCAATTAGTTGCTACCATTGACACTTAAAGCGAATTTTGAATTTGTCAATTGTTTGTTTTTTGTGGCATTAAAGGGGAAATTTTAAACCCCTTCTGTTTTTCTCATCAAGTTACAATTTTACGTTTTCATCCTTATCATCTATCTTCTAGAGAACGAACAGCATAATTCAACGCCACTTACCCCATCTTTTTTACAATTTCAAAAAAATGCGCCCAGAAAAAATAAGTAAAAGATGCAAACATAAAAAAGAATAATTCTTTAAAAAAAACAGAAAAATTTTTCTATTTTTTTGACTTTCCCGGGCAGACAGAAATTACCCTTTTTAGTTTTCTCTTTTAACGAGATTACCATGGTATTTATTTCCATTACATAGCACAAAACATTGAAACAAAACTCTGAATAAAACATCTTGATTTGTAATGCCATAATGTACTTCCGCCGATAACAGACTACATGGTTGTTCGTGATAATTTTACCTCTGAGTAGCATAGTCGTATATTTTAAGTTATAAGGACATAGTAATGAGGTCACATGATTGATTACTTTAAAGCCTCATTAGCTTATTGTAGTTAACCTCAAGTGCCCCTACGTGCATTATTTCAGCCACGAGGCGGCAACTGAGTAGAACCACCATTTTCGTAAGCTAGCTGGCTAGTTTCTCCATTTATTTTATTAAAGCATCTTTAATATAGTTGTGTATTGTTTTACGTAATTATGGCATTAAGTGCTGTAAGGAATAATCTAAGTAATTCTGTAGTAGCATGTAATTATGTCAGTTTCAGTTATTATTCGTTTGTCTAATTAAAAAAGTAAAGCTGCGCTCTAGATAAAAAAAGAAGTATAAATATTCCCATAGGGTATAACAATATATAATTAATGCTATTACTGTTTAATTTAATGTACAGATGGGGATGGGTAATTGTAAATCATACATTAACTCCGCTTAATTGCCTAATTCTCTAAAAGTGTTCTTATCTTTTGTCAAGTAGCGAAGTGTTCGTACCTTTCTAAGAAAGTATTAATGTGTATGATTACAAAACGACGTGTAAAAATGAAAATCATATTACTGTTTTTATAGCTTAATTATTTTCGTACAGTGCGTAAAATGAGATAAAGATGGAACTTATGAAATTATTTATTTATATTTACTTAAAGTTCAAAATTAATGATACTTAAACAAATTTACAACATGCACAAACTAATCGAAAGGAAATTTGAATGCCTTATTGTTGTGTTTTTCTGCTGTTTCTTTTTAAAACAGAGCAAGAATGCCTTTTGAGGCAAAACTTTTATGTTTGTATGACAGCAAATAATACACTTTTAATAATCTTAGGAAAACACTTGCTTCTCTTATAAGTTGACCTGGGGTCGCTCTGTTGCGGAGGTTTCTAGCTGAAAAACTTCAGTACATTTCTTTAAAAGCTAAATCAGTGCTGCATATACGGCATATCCTGTTACCTGGCTAAAAGGGGAATGTGTCTTTTATTAAAGGATACCAGACGTATGGTGTCAATATATATGCGGCGCATCAGTAGGTTAATGTGCTTGTTTTTTAATTATATTTGTAAAGAAATCAAATAATCGTCGTGTTTTACATGCATTACATTCTTATTAACATTTTATACGTCTGAATCTTCAAGTAAGTTAAGTTTTCCATATGTACCTTATTAAACTTATAAATAAACAATTTTCTAAAATAACTTATGTGACTTGGACTGTAGCTTGCTCTAAACATTACTGACCATGAACAGGCACATTCCGAACTCCGCAGCGACAATTGATATTTTATACGCTGGAAAAAGTAAACAACATGTAAAGCTTTTAAGTCAAGCGTTCACGTTTTGTTATAAAAAATGAAGTCAAATTAAAATCAAGATTCTAAATAGGTTTGTTTTAACAAGTAAGGAATCTGAAATATTTCTTTCAAATTAAATTATTAAAGAAAAGCTTAATTTAATTCCTGAATTTTTCATTCTTTTTCGTTTACTAATAATACCATGCTCAAGTGTTGAATTGACATCCAATGACGTTAGAAATTGGATGATTTATTATTTACTTGAATGCCATTTTTGTTACAAAGTGGTATACTTATACGATAGCTTGCAAAAACAGATAGACTTCACCAATAAATATCTTTCAAAATTGTTCAGAGCATTCATACTATGCATTATGTCGTTTTTTTGTGTATGTGTGTGTTTTTTGTATTGCATTACATTATCATTATTTTAGTTAAATTTTGTTTTAATTGTTAATTAAATCAAATTTGTTAACGAATAGATACTGTAGTAGATGGTACGGGAAATTAACTAATGTGTAAAACAATTAGCGAAATATTTGGAATGGTTTATGCAGACGTGTAACATACAGATTGTTGTTGGGATAATATGTTTTGTTTCATTGCGGCTGTGTAATGCATTTATGTGTGATTAACGGTTTGATGTTATTTAAAGAACTACTGATATTAATTCAATGACATTTCATACATGGTTTGCAACGGAATGTTTTATAAAATCTCGCACACATAGAGGTGTATATCGGAAATATAGTGCGCCATATGCAGGCTGCAATTTTTATGCTCTTCAAATTTTGATTTATTACGCTTGAACAAGCTGCTTTTGGGTCTGGATTTTTGGCAGGGACATCTATAAACTTGTAACCAACATGTTACAGAAATTGATTTTATGATTTATATTTGGATTTATGAGTTATTTTGAATTGAAAAAGTTTGAAAATAACAAATATTGGAAAAATTGGATATACAGTATAATTATATCAATTGTGTTGGTGAACACCAAATCACCTGAAGTCATGGCTAATCCATGTACAATGACAGTGAGACAGTACAATAGAGAGCAATTATTGGATTGTAGATCTGTGCCTAGAAGCTATGTTATACAAATGAAGAAACGTTATCTTTGTTGAAAAATTTATTGGTATTTTGAAAATATAGAGGTTAAACGAGCTGGCCAGCAAGGATTAAACATAATGGTGGTGTTCATTTGGCAAACTTAGTTCAAATTAAACTTGATCATACATACATACAAAATGTCCATAGACAGAGAAAAATGAAACTTGCCACAGTTAATACAAGATCTATACGGAATAAAATCGGCAGATCTTCTCCAGCATATCCTTGAAGAGAATATTGACTTTTGTTTAATTACGGAAACTTGGCTACAGACTGATGGTGATGATGTTGTTAGGGGTGAACTGGCTCAGGAAGGGTTCTGCTTTGATGATGTACCCAGGCCTGATCGTAGTGGTGAGGGAATAGGCCTTCTATACAGAGATAACCTGAAAGTGTCAAGCCTACCGCAGCAAATCGTATCAATCATTTGAATGTGCTGAATGGCAAATATGTATCCAAACATTCATACTTAGAATCGTTGGCATTTATAGACCGCCATATTCTGCAAAACACCCGGTCACTCAAGCTACATTCATGACTGAATTCACTGAATATTTAGAACAAGTATCATCTCAATCTAGGTCCATGGTAATTCTTGGGACTTCAATATTCATATGGACATGCAATCAGACTGCTACACCAAGCAATTCCAACAATGTTTGAAATCATATGGACTTGTTCAGCATGTGAATACTCCAAACTCATTCTAGTGGGCATATCATTGACCTGATCATCACAAAAAAAGGAAGACAAACTTGCTAGTGTAAACAATCTTCAGTCTAACTATTACATCTCTGATCACTGTTTTGTTAGTTGTAATATTCAACAATTCTGCCCCCTTTGGTTACAAAAAACATCATATCACGTAACTGGAAATGTGTGTCGAAGAACTTGTTAGAAGCCAATCTTGAAGAGTTAAAACAGTTTAGCAGAAAAATCATCTACCGTGAATGAACTTGTGTCTGATTTCACAAAGACTGCATCTGATATAATTTGTAAACATGCTCCATTGAAAGAAAGATCAATTACTGTTAGACCCAAACTTCCATGGTACTCTGGATATCTTAAGCAATTAAAACAGTACAAAAGATCAATAGAGAAAATATACTTAAAGGACAGGTCAGATCTCACAAAAATAGTGTACAATAATGTAAGAAACTCCTATACTGCGGCAATAGCATCAGCAAAGGAAGCAAAGGATGGGTTCTATCAGAGTAGAATCGGAGAGGCTGAAGGGAATGTGAGGAAGTTATATAGCGTGACTTCAGACTTGCTTGGGCGTTCGAAGGATAACCCACTTCCACCTCATACCAGTGAGACGGCACTCGCAAACGATTTCTTGCGTTACTTTAGTGACAAAATCCTTAAACTTTTTGATGATCTGGATAACATAAACACAGAAACATCATCTTCAGTGATTGATAGTATTATGGCATCTGATGTACCATCAAGTGAAAATATCATGAACAAATTTATACCACTAAATGAAAAAACATAATCAAACTTGTGAGTGAATCAAAAACAACAACATGTGAGTTGGACGTTATGCCAACACCAAAGCTGAAAGAAAATCTTTCATTTGATTGCACCTGTTGTGACAGAAATCGTGAATCGGTCATTGTCTTTCTGGTGTTTTTCCAGAGACGTGGAAAGAGCGCTGTTATTAAGCCCCTTTTGAAAAAAAGGCCTTCCCTTAGAATTGAAAAACTATCGGCCTGTATCAAACCTGTCATTCTTGTCGAAAATTCTTGAAAAAGCTGCAATGAACCAAATTTCAAGCCACATTGAGTCCAACAATTTGTTACCATCTTACCAAAGTGCCATACCGTAAATTTCACAGTGTTGAGTCTGCTATGATGAAAATGTACAGTGATCTGCTAGAAACAGCTGATAGCCGCCATGTGACAATAGTTGTAATGATTGATTTAAGCGCCGCCTTCGATACTATCGATATACCAATATTACTTGAAATCCTACAGAAAGACTTTGCCATACAGGTATTCCATTAAAGTGGATCGAATCTTATTTAACCAACAGAGATATGAAAGTAGTCATTGAACAGTCGTCATCGGATACTGAGCCACTGAGGTTCGGGGTTCCCCAGGGTTCTTGTGCTGGACCGGTGATATTTACTCTCTATATAGCTGCCCTTAACAAAATAGTCCAGAAATATCCGGCGGATTTGTATGGATATGCAGACGATCATAAAGTGGCATTTAAAATTAGAGCTGGTGACCATCACAGCGAGGAAATCGTTCGCCAAAAATTAACTGACTGTCTTAATGATATTGTGTCATGGATGACTAGATTTAAGTTAAAAATGAACAATAGCAAAACAGAAATCATCATTTATGGTACAAGACATCAGCTGAAGAAATTGAACATTTCAAGTGTCAATGTTGGTGGGGTCGAAGTCAACTGTGTTGACAATGTGAGAGACCTTGGAGTACAGATGACCAGCACTTTAAGTTTTGACATCCATATTCAAAAAAAAGTGTCAGATTGCACACATGCAGTTAAGAAATTTGAAAGCAATCAAAAAACATCTCACTCAGAAATCTGCAGAAATCCTTGTTCACGGTTTGATTCATTCACATTTAGACTTTGCAATGGATTATTCGCTGATATTCCAGCCTATCAACTTGATAAATTACAACGTGTGCAAAATTATGCTGCTAGAATTGTCACTGGAGCTGCTTACTATCAATCCAGTGCTGAAATTCTTAAATCACTCCACTGGCTTCCAATTCGAGCAAGAATCATGTACAAAGTTATTGTGACTGTGTTTCGTGTTGCAAATGGCACCGCTCCATTGTATCTTCGTAAATTGTTCACTAAATGCCAGAGTCAGTACAGGAAAAGACTGAGATCCTCATCATCTAGCCACATTCGGTTTGATATACCATCAACAAATTCAAAACTTGCTGATAGATCCTTGGCCATTGTGGACCTAAATGGTGGAATTCATTGCCAGACTATCTGAAGGACATTACCAATGAAAATCAGTTTAAGGCCAAACTTAAAACATACTTGTTTGGACTGTTTTTCAACTAGAGTTGTAGATTGGCTGTGCCATCGATACTGGGTTTGGGAGTGTCTTGATCAAGCATATGTGTATATAGTCTTAACAATGTACAGCGCAATCGAATATTTAATACATTTTTGCGCTATATAAATGTCTTGTATTTGTATATTATTTGTATTACGTCTAGTTACATTCATCGCCATCGTTCATGTGCTAGCTTATTTTTGAGTGTTATGAAATGTACGAGCAATAAAGAGACATTCTTCAGCTGAAAATCGAGGCTCCTAGCTAAAAAAAGAGAATAATGTTCTAGTGTACATCATACGAATAGGATTGAAGGACACAATAACAGGTACAAATATTTCTTTCTTCCTGTGTTGTGATATATGACAGTGCAAAGCTCTTACACCGATGCGTTTATCCCATGTCAATCAGTATACCTTTAGATACAGGCAACGTCTTTTACTCCGGATTTATTTTTAATTTGGTTCCATAATATTAGGTACATGTATCGGTAAACTTTACCTCTTTACATGAAATCAGACAGTTGTACTATGTAGAGTCAAATATTTGTATGCGTAGACAAGAAAACATATTCTTTACACTTGACACAAATCTAAAGAAATCAATATATTAAAAATGGTTCCTGAAGTGATAATCTGACGTTTGCATTTTTATCGACTTGTATTTCTATGGAGGAGTCAAAAATAAATCGCAATAAATCATGCGTCTTATTCAAAATCATATAAGACTTCGCTCTTTAGCAGGCGAATAACAACTGTTTCAAATCTTTTCACAGTAATTGTGAGTTAATATTACCCGATGTTATTGATTGTTTACTTGCTAAGATATCATGTAAATAGTTCAGTATCATGGTCCATAATATTCACGCTGTGGCATTGTCTTGTATGACATGTGTGTGCGACTTTGATTTATTGAAAAGACTGACATACTTCATTTAATGAAGAAACTCAATTCATTTCGGCGTATAATTATGTACTGATATTGCGAATTAGATATAATTGTGCAACATATAATTATATCTGTATGGCATTCAAAATTCAGCGAAATTGTCCTTATTAGCGCACTTGTGAGTTCGTACAAGATGAACTATTTTCTAAGCTAATTTAAAACTAGGGAGATAATAAAGTACATCATTTATTTCTCCATATTTGATCATATCCTAAATTATAGCAATTAGATAAAGTGTTAACACAGTGAGAATCGACACAAAAATAAATTATTCTGTTTCCAGATTTACTTTTTGAACTGGTTGTTGTTTAAAACAAAAAAATATGAAACACCACAAAATTAATGCTGCAGTTTATAACATCTTATATATTCTAGGTACTGCTTCGATGACATATTGTGTCATTGCTGCTAGTTAAATTAAAGTTGTTATTAAACACAATTAATTTCGTAGGCGAAAATGTATGTGTTTAATTAGTCAAGTAGATCCCTACTCTGCTTTTTTATTTTAACAAGAATTGATTCTACCACAAACTGAAAATATGCTATTTTGTAAACAAAATATGTTGTGGTGAACTTCTTATTGTATCTGCTAATCTGATCATTAGAATGGGACAATATAACTCAGTTTATTAGTGAATAGCTTTCATTATCGTAGTTTGGCTTGTACGGAAACGTTTTGATGTTATTTACCTTGCTTATGATATCTTTAATCACAATTTGCACCAAATACAGTTGGAAAATAATTTGATAAATAATTATGTGTTCATAATGAGGTTCTTGTGTGTTTATATTGACATCACAAAAAGTCGTCCATTATCGACATAGTTCACAAAATACAAGCATTCCTGTTTTAAATTATTTGATGTGTTAACACTTTTTGTAATAATTTGATGATGTCCGCTGCCAAATTGTAGTAAAGTTTTGACAAGACAAACTTTGTTATAGAAATAAATCCAAGACACAAAATATATTAGGCTCTTTCAACCTCTTACACTCGTTTAAATACATCACATGGACTGGGGACATCCTGAAAGTCTGTCTGGTTACAAAACAGTGTAATGTATTTCGTTTGATATTTTATAAGGGAACCGATGGACATTCAGAGATAAGTTGCAAACAGTAATAGTAGCACTTCTCAATAGAGTTAATTGTTTGAAGACATGTCTAGAAATTGTTTCAGACATTAAGGACATTTTATTACCTTGATGTTAAATTCGTAGGCACGTATCTCAAGTCTATATATTCAGTAATGCCAATAATGTATTGTAATTATCACCAGATATTTTACGAAAATGTATATTTAGTAACTAATTAAATACAGATTAGTTATTCAAATGACGTAAATGCATATCTTTCCCAGGCAATACAATTCAAAAGGGAATATCATGTTAACTATAAATCTGCTATCAATTTTTTATCATGCATGGATTTAGCTGACTGGCATGTCATTACACAAGAGATATTCCAAAGGAAATCGCTTTAAATACGGCCAATAAACGTACTCAAATGAAATATTAAATGAAATAAGTGCAATGCATTAACATTTAACTAAACTATTTATCCGCTTTTAAAAGGCGTAAAATGAAACAAACAAACAAACAAATTATCCGCTTTTAGTCTATTATTATATAATTAATTCAGTACATTACAGTCATTTCTTGTCGTGATTCGCATAATTTACACAAGATTGTCTTAATCAGTTACAATTTATTTATCATTTAATGATTAACCTGGCCGTGCTCTGTCTTTGCCCTGCCCTGATTTTGTTAGGGGTTTGCTTGGGCTCCTTGCCACTGGTTCTTGTTGCTGGATCATATGGTGGTTGCGTTCATTGAACGCCGCCTTTCCTTGTTGATCTTGTTTATCATATTTTATATTTCTTAACGAATCATTACGCGCATGTTCTACGATAAAGCCTAGCTGCTGTTATTTTTTCTCCCTTTTTATTTCATAATGAATGTTTATTTAAATATTATGTAGAATCCCTAATGCCAACTGAACAGTAAAAATGTTTTATTTCTATGCAGACACATATTTTATAAAAAGGCGTGTATCATTTTAGTTATTCATCATAAATAATAATTGAAAGTCATCTATTTCCAATCTTTTGAACATTTATTGAAACATACATCTACTAAATAAAATTAAAGGATGTTATTTGCCTTGGAACATCGGCGTCCTAAGCAAACAAACTTCAAGGTAAGTGGAGTTTTATTTCTAAGAATAGAACTTTGCACACATATTTCTAGATATTGTATTATTTAACAAAATAATGATAAGTAAGTTCGCATTATTTAAACATTTCTGAAAGGCACATTATTCCTCAGATAGGAACTCTTGTTTATTAATTGAAAAGGGCAAAAATGAATTTCACATTTTTAAATAATTATTTAGTAGCGTGTTAGACGCATATCACTTGCAGAAATTTGAGCTGAATTTATTTCAAGATTTTGTCATAAAAGTAGCAAAAATGTAAACAATTTAGTTTTTATTTTACCTTGCACAAGATAGTAAAACATTATAACTGATAGTATAACAAAAAAGCGACAGAACCAAAAGAGAGTTCATATAAATGAAAACAATTTGGAAACTGTTTAACAGGACACCAAAAATAAAAACTTTCGGGAAATAAAAACAAAAGCATTTCAGGGTCGGGGGCATATACTGGTACATATATTGTTATTTAGTTGACACCTATATGCAATTTGCAGTATTCTAAGAAATATTTGATGTGAGTGAAATATGTGTTCCTTAGAGTAATTGTTGTGTTGCCTAATTATGAAATATAAATGCCTATATATTAGATCCTAATGCAATAAGGCTTAAGTCCTAGTACCTAATGAAGTATAAATGTATCAATAAATATAATTAGGAATGTCATTAGTCTTACAATAATGTTTCAGATGTCCATGTTTGCTTATCAAATTGACTTGAGTCCCTAAACACCTTTTTATACTTTATCAAGAAGAAATACTGTCTCTTTTATCCATTTATACATCATTAATTTAACGATTTAAAACAAAAATCGTGCAATAATTGTAGTTCCTTTAAATAAAATTTTCTGAAAGAGATCGGTCGAAGATTAAAACAAATCTTTTGTGTCGGATCTTTCAAACCGATAATAAAACATTTTATATATTGCCGATTAGTGCGTTTTCTGGGGGCTTCAAATACAAATGCCAAATAAAATCAATAATCGTGAATATATGTTTTAGCTACAAAACATTTAAAACAACCTGGTGTAGTCAATGGAAGGAAAACATGCATATAATGAAATTTAAGTTTATAACAGAAAATATTTTCTTGTCCAACATGTATAGACATTTGCAGAATTATGTGGACGAAAATAAGGCCTGAGCCCTTAACGCGAGGAATTAAATCAATCCGAGTTAGTGTGGTGGCATATGACAATTATGTTTTGATTGTGAAACTACCGGGGCCGTCAGCGCAGTAAGGTGCTTTTACATTGCGCCCTGAGTCATATATATGATATAAACGTGCAGAAACGGCGTGGGGGCAGATTTCATACAAGAATATTGAATAAACTCTTATAGTCGGATATCATACAAGCATTAAAATCCTTAAGGTCGTACTAAATGCATGTATCTGTTTATATTTTTACACTATACCTAGCAATCTGTTTATGCAATGAAAGAGACCATACATTAAGGTCTTAAAAAGAAGGTTATAAATCATAATACTCATAATTGTTGCCTTAAGGTGGAAATAAGGGTTACAAAAATGTATATTCTGTTTTATTGAAAACGTTGTAAAACACAAGTAGTCAGAAAAGTACATTAATCTTTTATATTTATCTTTTTGGCTCAACTATTTTCTATTTCTTCCGTCAAAACGAGCATATTGGACATATTATACACAAGTTTCAAGATAAGATGATCTGTACTTATAATTTTGAGTCAAAATTTTAGAATTTGATGCATGTCGAATGTAAAGGATACCGCCTAAATCAACTGTAAACTAGATCGTATGACGTAGTCAATTTTACATTAACAATTTACTTACATAATTGGAGGTCACTGGCAAGTGATGATAGCACCTTGGAGTAGAAATCATTATGCAAAAACATGGCTAGAAACTACTTCAGATATTCAAGACATTGTATTATCTTAATGGGAGTTCTTAAACACGCATTTAGATCTGCATACTCCGTTTTTACAATAATCTATTGTAATTTCTATAGGATATTTTGCATTAAATACAAATATAACAACAGATTAAATGCAAATTAGTGATTCAAATGACATAGATGAATAATAATTCAATTCTAAAGGGAATATAATCTTAAATCTAAATCTTGAGTTTGCAAATCGAAATTGTGTCATGTATGCATTAGGTTATCAGACCAAGAGAAATTCAAGAAACAGGTTGAAAAGTGTTCAATGCAAAATTGATGGAGGAAATAAATCATATCATTACCAAAATAACACACCGCTTTTAGTTCGAATTCCACAAGGCGCTGAGGAAGCTATCAAGCTAGCTTACAGAACATCGGCGGTTCTTACTCAGGTTCCCGCTCGTGCCTTAAATGGTGTACGGAGAGACAAGTCATAGATGAAACTGAGAATTTGCCATTTGACTTAAAAAGGGACACCAAATAAAATATAAACGATATTGATGAAAGCAATTGAGGAACAACCTGACAAATTAAAGATACTTTGTAGTTAAATATTCGTAGAAAACGCACGTATCGTTCATAGGCAATACAATATAACGTACGGTTTATATCTGTGTGAATAATCATTAAGAGCAAATTTATTTATAGTCATCTAAAATGATACAATTCACATGGTCACTTAATCAACAAATAAGTAAAAATCTAACATCGTTATTTTAATCATGAAACAAAATTAAGATGAATTTAATTTATAACTAAGGGACTGTCTGAATGGCAGTGGATATCTTACAGTAGTTCACTTCTTCCTTTAAACACGGATTCCTTAAAGCTACATATCCACAATACAACGAGATTGCATTCAAATTATTACATTTATTTGCTTCATACCATTCAGACAATTAAATACATTATTTATATACACATTTGTCAGTTGGCTATATTATTTTATTGGGGCGTCCGTGGCCAAATGTTTAAGGCAGCTGACTGCAAACCGCTTTCCTCTCCCAGCCAGGGACTTTATGTTTTTCTTTTTCATTTAAAGGAGCAACACAGCTAGTATACGGAATCTCGGTTGTCTTGATAAGGTGCTCGTTCGTGTCTAAAAGATACGTGGGGATGCACTAGAGGTCCTCCTCTGGCAGATGTTCTGAACAATTTGCATTTTACTTTACGGTCCGTATGAGATCAAAAAAGAAATAACTGAAATATATTTAACAAACATGCGTACTTCACATACAAATACAAATAAAGTCAAAAGGGTTTAGTATCTAGCTTGTATATCAACATATTGAATAGATAAATCCGACATGTTTTATTTAATCATTGTATTAGAATATCACTAGGGAAACCAAGTAAAATGAATTGATACCCACACCGATGAATAGAATATTAAGCCCACCAGAGAATGATATCTCAATACACCACCACAATATCTGAAAACATATCTGTTCTAAGTGTACATAAATTGTCTGTAGACAACATTATGGAGAATAAAACATGAAGTAACGAATGAGAAAATGCGAATTCGAGGTGTTGTTTCACGTTGCACTGGTATTGTTTTTAACACTTAAACAGGTTATTTGACATAAGGAAAAAACTTAAACAATTTAAATAAACTAAAAACGAAAAATTACTGTTGCAGCATATATCATGCGGCCATAAAACATGCAATATGATCAAAAACGTATTAAATTAATAAATTAACACATTAAGTATTTCTATGCAATTTGTACAAGATTGCTGTAGGATTTTAAATGTCATTTTAAAATGACTTTTTGTTACGCGCAATTAATCGCTGTCATTGAACTTATTTCTTTGATTACCCCCCCCCCTTCCCCCGGTCTCCTGTCCCCTTCCCCTTTGTGGGCCTATTATTATTTTCTTTGAATTCCTAATCAGTTACAAATTATTTATCATTTAATGATGATTAACCTGTCCGTGCTCTGTCTTTGCCCTGTCCTGTTTTTGTTTGGGGTCCGCCTGGGCTCCTTGCCATTGGTTATTGTTGCTGGATCATATGGGGGTTGCGTTCATTGAACGCCGCCTTTTCTTGTTGATCTTGTTTATCAAATTTTATTGCAAAATTCTTGATACTTGATTGTCAAATTGTTTTTTTTCTATTGTTTTAAGCATTGAATGTGGCAACATGCACTTGACTGGCATTTACATCAACAAGTTATCCAATTTAGGCTTACATCTTTTTATGTTCTATGCATTTTTAAGAAACAGAAATATATTTCTTCAGTCGCAACACTTTATTCAACTCCTTTAAGTGTTTATGTCTTAAAATTGCCATAAACAATTTGCAAATAGCAAAATAAGAGAAAGTAAAAAAAACAATAATGTATTTATATTGATCGACACAATGAAATATAAATGTAAAGAAATTTAAAATGACTTCCACATCAGTTCGATGTATGTTTTTATTTATTGATTGGCATCCTTGCAGACAGACCTTTTACGGGAGAACTTTTATCCTTCTAGATATTCATCATAAACAAGATCGTTATGATATTTATTTTCAATATTTAGCACATTTATTTGAAACAAATCTCACAATATAACGATATTATGTTTTATATCTGAATGCACTTGCCCTCATAACAAACTTCTGTGTTGTTAGTTATAACTTTGCCTCTGAGATATTTCGTCGTACATTTTAAGTCACAACGACATAGTAAAAGCGTCAAATGATTTCACGGCGTCTCAACGCCGTGATATTGTGATGGGTAGTTTTCGGTAGCATGGGCAAAAGTCACGTGACAAAATTCCTTTCGATTTCTACAGCCGACATTTTATTGGCTTTTTTACGCAATCATTGTACAGCCCATTTCCGTGAAAAGTTACATAGAAACATTTTCCTTTCAAATCATATTACATTTTCTATCTTGAGAGTAATACTATTTCTATTACGTCGAGCATCGATATATACACAAGGCACATGTGAGGTATATTTTTACACAATTTTGCAAATCCCTTTCGACCACACTTGAGAAGTTTGAATACTAAATACCCTATATAGATCGGGCATATTATAATCGTATCAGTGGCCATCTACACTTGGATGAGTGAGATGACCTGTAAGACTTGATACTCCTTATATCTTTTGCATTCATTTAATATGACTTTTTATACAAAATTCTCTCTCATATCAAAAGTAATTCATGTACAGTTGATTAAGATAGTCTAAATTGGATAGGTACATTGGCCTTGTTTTGATAAATAACGATTGATTATCCTGCTTAATTATATGTAATTTTGGCGTTTATCCTAGTTATGCACGCAGAATCAATATCAACGTAATTTTCTATACATAAGTCGTGCAAACATGGCAGTAGTTCTCTCTAGTACAATTGGTCCATATTTTGGTGTGACCAGTTATCCGGATTGTTTGAGAAACTTTATTATCCGTTTTTATGCACTCGCTCGCTCTCAATAAAACGTAGTTGCGTATCTTAATCGTGAGCGAATGGACCAATTCTGTATTTTTATGAGAAATACATCTTATAGCCTATGTATTTTATATATATTCAAACTGAGACCATGCAATCAATTTTCTATATGTTGATGTTTGGTGTTGTTTTATTGTGTGTCTACTGCATATATTAAGGGAAGATACTGTCCTCGTTTACTAGATTATAATTCTGTTCTTTTATAGTCTCATCGTGTAGGGTTATGTTATAAAATGTGAAACGTACTTATAGCTTGATTAATTTCGTTCTAGTGTGACAGTTGTAAGGTACAGTAATAATATAACCAAAAGCATGAGTTATGAAGTGAATTAGGTGTGATATATATATTATATAATTATACTAGGACTCTGAAAACAGTCAACCTATCTACTGACACTAAGACCAGGACTTTTCTCTCTATGTTTGTTCTAGTTCAGTCTAATATACGTTACCCTCAGTCTCAAATATTGATTTGATTCTGCTCCGTGTCAGGTTCTTATCGGTAATTACCACTCAAAACATAATTGTGTAGAATATTATTAGTGTTCTCGTGATTTATTAGTTATAGTGAAATATGCTCATATAAAAAGCTTATTTCCTTGTGTAAAATGAAACATCGTTGAATCCGTTCCTGGGACCAACCAGTTACGACAAATTGTGAACTGCTTAACATATATGTGTGTTTGTCTACATGTGGATATAAAAGCTTTGCTATAGATACAGTAAGGTCTTTAATAGACTAACAGTACTAATGAAAGGGACTTGGTTTGATTAACTGTAAATTGCATATTTGCAATAAATGTTTGACTCGAAACACTATGTATGCTATATATGATATCAAAATCATTAAATCTCTCATTTATTTGAGATTTTTACTTTTTTAACATATACTAGTCATCATCTTGTTATCCATATTTCTCAGTCTTTCTCTATACATAGAATAGATTGTCCATCATGCTACCATGATGACCACATTGTATCATAGCGTTTTATCATCCTGAATAATATATTATATTTTTAAATTCTCGGAGACCTGTGAGAAGTCCTCAGCTCTCATTATTTATGCTCAAAAATGTTCATAACAATAGACTACTCTCATCAGCTGATGTTATAATATGCCAGGTAATACAATATAAGATTGGTACTCTTTTCTTATTATGATTTCAAAAGCCTTTACAAAAGTGATTATGATTGGTGAGACTTGCATTTAAATTTATAAACTGATAAAAACAGATACAATGAATCCCTCCTCTAGTCTCTCACAGGTTAAAGATGTTTATTACCCAGTTGTGTATTAAAGCTGGCGTAATAATAGTATCTATAACAGAGTTTATATATTATAGTTTTCTTTCTACTAGATTTTGAATTCCATCCATTAGTACCAATGTTTATGTTAGGATTTCATATTGTATTTAATAGAAACTGGGAATTATGGTAATGATGATGTGCATACATGCATGATTTTAGTATATTTGATATGACTGAGATTTATTCAATATTTCTGAATTCAAAGAGTTACAGTTATGTCATTATTATTAAAGGGATGAGGACTTTCATTTAAAGTTATAAATGATAATACATGCATTGATTGAAAATGTCCTGAATCTTGGATTCCAGCAATATAATTAGATTTAAAGTCTCAAAACAAATCATATTCTGAATAGTTACATTCTATTTTTTTTCTCTAACATGTGCATAGTTTGAAATGGACAGCTTCTGCCTTATCTATTTGTAATGGAGGGACACCGGTCTCAATCTCCAGGTCTCCTGAGTCAACCTGACAACATACTTTTCATAGAGTAGATTGTTGTACTTGCCCTTGAATAAATTTGTACACTAAATTTATAGTGGGTGATTTAATGTTGCCACATGAAAACCAACAAAGTACAAAAAGTAACCAGGCGCCAGATTGAAAACATGAAAATACAATCTACCACGAAGTGGTTTGTTGGTTGCATAATTTTCATGTTTTCGCCCGGTGCCTCAATGATTGCAAAATACAAATCAGAGTCTTCATAAAATTTCTTATCATAGAAAAAGGTTAGTTTTTATCAGTACAAAAATAGATATTGTACATGAATTAGCACAGTTATGTTCACATTTAAATTGACCTGTTATAAATAATAGGCACAACCAATAACTGTCTAAGCCCTTTTTAGTAAAAATTAATTATTACAAATGGTATATGAAATTGTTATCTTATTAGACTATATGAGTAATATAAGAGGTTTTTTTTCTTTATAATTTATTAATTAAGAATTATTTATCGTTAATTTGAAAATCTAATATCTGTCATGGTTCTAGAACTGTTCACTATTTAGGGGAGAAATGTGTAAGTGCGCCAGATAAGCTCAGTACATTATCTCTGTGAGGTCACAGGTTTGAGTTATGGTGAAGCTGAAAGTTTTTATCATCCTGTGACTGCATAATAACCATGAGTTTAATTCACTATTGCTTCTGTTAACATCAGAAATTCAAGTAACATATAGTTGAGAAATATGTTGATGGTTTCTAGAACTGTTTCATTATTTAAAGAGAAAATGTGTAGCCGGCCAGATGCTCAGCTTGGTTCTTCTGAAAGGTCATGTGTTCGAAGTCATGAGTCAGGCCAGTTTCAGTTCAGGGTTTAGAAGTTGGGTTTGCGACTGGCACATGTATTTATTTCATTTAATAAAGTGATTTAATTTGAAAATGGACAAAGGCAGTATTGCAGTTGATACCATGTTAGACTACAAAAGCATTTTGATAAAAACCAGTTTGAAATCACACATATACTGCACATGAAGAAGTTTCTTTTTCTTCTTTCTTATTGACTTCAAGCATCTATGTAATGAAGCATTCTTACATGCGTTCAAAAGTTTATCCTCTGATAGCCAGCTGGTTTAATTGTGGCTGGTACTCCTTCTACTTCTGCTTACTGAGTACCTAATGGTGTTCCCCCTGATGTTCATTTTTAGGTCCTCTTTTATGTCTAAATATTGTCAATGACATGTCCGCAACCCTAAGCAAATACTAAGCTTTATTATATGCACAGGTACAAGTATCAGACCTGGGAAAGAAAAAATATGAAGATTTTCTTCCCAGGTTCGATACTCGTGCATGTGATTTATATAATGATGACTCGGGTATCCTTGTATCTGGTAAATAAATCTTAAGATTGGTTAATTGAACTATAAATTGTCTTTGTATCTTGGCAAGACAGTGTCTATTCTTTTTGGTTTAAGTTTCAACTTAAACTGGGCCTAGCCTCCTGGTCACATGAAATGGTACAGCTATTAAAGTACACATCTTTTGTTAAGTATTTAGGTCAAATTCTTTTGGGCGTCGCCCTTTTGATGCTTTGCATCAATGCTTTTCTTGTTGTCTTTTTTGAAAAATTTCATTTTCTTGCGCAATAAAACATTTTTTCCCTAAAATGAGACTTCGTTTTCCATATGCGTTTCACAGTAAGCATTTACCATACCAGGTTGTACAATAACTTAATTTGGTCCGTAAATCAGTCTTTTACACAAAGTCTTCTGAACTTCATTCAGATTCATGTCTCATTATTGTGAGCCCAAATTCTGAGTTCCTTTAGCTATAAGCTGGAAAATGTTTTCAATTATCCCCGCCCGAAAAGGCGGTTGGGGATATAAAATTAGTCTCGTCCGTCCGCCTGTCCTTCCGTCCTCATTTTAGTCGGACCATATCTTAAAAAGTATTTGAGGTATCAAATTGAAACTTCATAGGTGGATAAATCATATTTAGGAGAAGTGCAGTGCACAACAATGATTATTCTACCCTACATAATTTTTCAGTTATTGCCCTTTGTTATTTTCAAACTCAATTTTTGTCCAGAACATAACTCAAAAGCCTTTAAGATAGATAGATCTCACTCAGGAGGTGTGCAGTGCAAAAAAGTGATAACTCTACCCCTTCATAGTTTTTGAGTAATTGCCCTTTGTTAATTTTGCATACTTTATTTTCCACCTGAGTGGAGCATAACTAAAAAAAATCTTTGAGATGTCAACATGAACTTCATCGGTGGATTGATCTTATTGAGGAGGAATGTTGTGCGAAAGAATGATAACTGTACTGATTATAATTTTTTAGTTATTGATATTTGTTTCATACTTTTTGTCCGGAGCATATCTCAAAAAGTGTTAGAGGTAGATCTTACTCAGGAGGTGATAACTCTACCCTTCATACATGTATTATTTGAGTTATTGCCCTTTGTTATTTTTCATACTAATTTTTCACCTGAGTCGAGCATATCTCAAAAAGTGTTAGAGGTAACACCTTGAAACTTCATAGGTGGATAGACCTCCTTGAGGAGGAGTGCTGCACACAAGAGTGATAACCGAGCGTGCAATATTTTTCAGTTATTGCCCTTTGTTATTTTCCATACTAAATTTTTGTCCAGAGCATAACTACAAAAGCCTTTGAGATATCAACATGAAACTTCATATATAGATAGATCTCACTCAGGAGGTGTTCAGTGCATAAGGGTGATAACTCTACCCTTCATAATTTTTGAGTTATTGCCCTTTTTTATTTTTCATACTAAATTTTTCATCTGAGTGGAGCATATCTCTAAAAAAAGCTTTTGAAATGTCAATATGAAACTTCATAGGTGGATATATCTTATTAAGGAGGAATGTTGTGCACAAGAATGTTAACTCTACTTTTTATAATTTTTGAGTAATTGACATTTGTTATTTTTCATACTTTTTGTCCGGAGCTTATCTCAAAAGTGTAAGAGGGAATAACTTGAAACTTCATAGGTGGATAGATCTCATTGAGGAGGATTGCAGCACGCAAGAATGATAACCTACCGTGCATTGTTTTTCAGTTTTTGCCCTTTGTTATTTTCATACTTAATTTTTGTCCCAGAGTATAACTACAAAGGCCTTTGAGATATAACATGAACCATCATAGGTGGATAGATCTTACTCAGGAGGTGATAACTCTATCCTTCATATTTTTGAGTTATTGCCCTTTGTTATTTTTCATACTAAATTTTTCACCTGAGTGGAGCATATTTCTAAAAAAGCTTGTGAAATGTCAACATAAAACTTCATAGGTGGATAAATCTTATTAAGGAGGAATGTTGTGCACAAAAAATGATAACTTTACCCATTATAATTTTTGAGTTATAGCCCTCTGTTATGATAACTTAACCATTATAATTTTTGAGTTATAACCCTCTGTTATTTTTCATACTTTTTGTCTGGAGCTTATTTAAAAAATTGGTAGAGGTTACAACTTCATAACTACAAAAGCCATTGAAATATCAACATGAAACTTCATAGGTACATAGATCTCACTCAGGAGGTGTGCAGTGCAAAAGAGTGATGACTCTATCCTTCATAGTTTTTGAGTAATTGCCCTTTGTACTTTTTCATACTTAAATTTTCACCTGAGTAGAGCATAACTCAAAAGGTCTTTGAGATGTCAACATGAAACTTCATTTGTGGATTGATCTTATTGAGGAAGAATGTGCGCAAGAATGATACCCTTTATTATTTATGAGTTATTGCCCTTTGTTATTAGTCCCCTACCGGTTTACCGGAGGGGACTTTAGGTTTACCCTCCGTCCGTCAGTCCGTCCGTCCGTCTGTCCGTCCGTCCGTCCGTCCGTCCGTCAGTCCGTCCACAAAACTGGATCCCGCGATAACTTGAAAAGTACTGAAAATATTTTTATGAAACTTGATATATGGATAGATGGCAGTATGGAGATTATGCACGTCTTTTTCTTTTCTTCTTATGTTGAAAATTCTGGTTGCTATGGCAACAAATAGGCTGAAAATATGGCAAATTTTACACATAAACTGGATCCAGTGATAACGCAAGAAGTACTGAAATATTTTTATGAAACTTGATATATGGATAGATGGCAGTATGAGAGATTATGCACGTCTTTTTCTTTTCTTCCTATATTGAAAATTCTGGTTGCTATTGGCAACAAATAGACTGAAAATATGGCAATTTTTACACATAAACTGGATCCAGTGTTAACGCAAAAAGTAATAGAAATATTTTTTATGAAACTTGTAATATGTGTAGATGGCAGTCTGGAGATTATACACGTCTTTTTCTTTTCTTCCTGTGTTGAAAATTCTGGTTGCTATGGCAACACATATACTGAAAATATGCAAATTTTACACATAAACTGAATCCAGTGATAACTCAAAAAGTACTGGAAATAGTTTTATAAAACTTGACATGTGGATAGATGGCAGTCTTGAGATTGTGCATGTCTTATCTGTTCTTCCTATTTTGAAAACAATATTGGTTGCCTTGGCAACAAATAGGCTTAAAACATGGCAAATATAACAATATTTGTGATTAGTCAAAAAGAGCTGAAAATTTTTATGAAATTACATCTTTAATTCCAGAGTTATCTCCTCTTTAAGAATTTTGCTTTTTAAAATGTTATATTTTGGTAACAGGGATGTTTCAAATATTAACTTTAGAGTGTCCTTCAGTCCGTCTGTCTGTCTGTTCATAAAAACTTTTTCCTGTGATCACTTTTAAAGAACATTTCCAACAAATTTACTTAAAACATTAGTGAATGGCCAATTGCCCTTCAGAATGCTGATGGGGTTCTAACCGGTAGGGGACTTATGGATTGCTTGCAATACTTTGATAATTGCTTGTTTTTCAAACTTTTTGTCCGGAGCTTATCTCAAACAGTGTTAGAGGTATTAACATGAAACTTCATAAGTCTAAGATAAATCTCATTGAGGACGAGTGCGGCACACACCTACCCTGCATTATTTTTCAGGTATTGCCCTTTGTTACTTTTCATACTTAATTTCGTCCAGAGCATAACTACAAAAGCCTTTGAGATATCAACATGAAAATGTTGATAGATCTCACTCAAGAGGTATGCAGTACACAAGAATGATAAATTATTCTGCTCTACCACATATGCTGGCTCTTGTAACAAGTTACATTACAATACTTAATCAAAGGGCTGCAGCTCTATGGTATTTTTCTGATCTTTGCAATCTAAATCATACTGACTATCTGTATGTACTTTCCTGTATAAGTTTATAGTTTATATATACTATTATTCATCTTACGCAGCGACAACGTTTTGATTTTCTTCTATAACAGTTTGAGATTTACATATGGAATTTTGCATGAAAAAAAATTGCCTCGACTAGAATTTGAACCATAGCCTCTCACACCCTCAACGAGACCGCTTACCTCTGCACCACGGCGAAGTTATACATATGAACCTTGATTAAAAACGAATACATTATGTAATTCTAAATTGAGAATTTCCATTTCGTGTTTGTAATCCTTATTAATTTCGAGGTATTTTTGTTCACGATAAACGTGTTGTTTAACTGTAATATTTCTCGTGTAATTTATGTACGTATATTTATTATGGATACGGAGTTCAGTAATTCACAAATGTGAATAGATTGAAGTAAGAACACAGATCTATGTGAGCTTTTCAAGTTTAATCTCAGAAGTGGCTAGTGGCGGGAATCGCCTGTCTATACATAAGAACTGCCCATTCAAGCATTAATGGAATAGTACTGATAGTATAAAGGTCAATGTAAAATAATCATGCAGGTTAGACTAGTATCTGATATTGTTACAGTTTAACACTGATGAAAATAATTTATCGAAAATCTTCTCGCCAAAACAGTCCGACATGACTTTGTATATATTCCACTACTCGACAGTCAGATTTATTTGTGTACTACGCTCTGGAGTATTCGGTAATTGGCATAGCTAAAAATAGCATTTTCATTGATTAAAATGATATTCATGATAATCCGAAGCTTTACGGAAAATAGCCGAACATTTTTCATTGGGTAAAAAAGATATTCATCCGCGAAATTTGTGATTGTAACCTCATATTTCTATTGACTAATCTAAACTTTTAATGCACTGTAATTCGTTAAATGCCTACATTAAAAATTATTCTTTCTTTTAAATTGCTGGTTTTTAAGCAGTTTTGAGTGAGAACTACTTTGCGTTGTTAGGACTGTTAGGAAATTTTGTGTTAGACCGTGGGAGTTAGCTATGTATTTACTGATCATACGATCAGAAAATACAAAAACCTTCTTAACAAGTTAACCTGTCAATTAAACTCGATGCTATTTGGACATACCTTAACATTATACTTATAACTGGGTTTTTTTTGGTATTTTTTTCTTTTTTTCGCCGTGACAATCACATTGCTGCATTTCCCAGCAATTTTTTACTTGTTTATCACTTTCATGCCTCACTAGCTAATAAAATAAGACCTTTATTGCCCTCTACGTGGATATGTTCATGGACACGGCGGCAACTGAGTAGAATCACAGATGTTTCGTAAGCTAGCTAGATAGTTTCGTAATTTTTGTATAAAGCGTGTATATGTTTTATTAAGCGTGTGATAATATTGTGGTAAATTGATTTATATTTAATGTGACGTTTTATGCTTTAAGCAATAATCTAAGTGAAGTAAATCTTCATGTAGAATAAAATTATTTATGTTACAGTTATCATTGTGTTATCTAATTAAATAACAAATGTAGCGCTCTAGACCTAAAAGAGGTATAAACATTTCCAAAGGTATAACAATAGATATTTAACGATGTTATTACTCTTAATTTAATAGTGCAGATGGAGATGGAAATTATTGCTAATTAAGTAAACATTGCTTAATTGGCAAAATTCTCTAATGTGTGTTCTTATTTATTGTCTTGAAGGTTGTTTCCAAACGAATGTATAAAATGACAATCGTATTATATTTTTATTTAGCATTTAACTTATATTTTTCTACAGGAAACGGGTAATGTTGTATATAAAGACGGAACTTAAACTTATTATATTTTATAAAAGTTCAAATGCAACTAAATAAGTGATTTAAACAAATTTAAAAACATGCTGAAATTAATCGAAAGAAACATTCTAACTTTACTCACTTAACATTTAAACATTAATACTATTAAGAAGGTTAATTTGTCATTTTGAAAATGACAGCAGACAGCATGTAGCTCTTATAATAACTGAAATCATTGGTTTTGTGTCTGGTTAACTTTGCGTTCTTGTAAATTTAATTTAACTGTCAAGATTGAATAGCACTCAAGCAAAGATGTGCTGGTTATTATGACAGCAATAATATAGATCTTAGGAAAACACGTTTTGTTTAAAATTAGTCTGTAAAGTGAAGATGTTTCAAGAGGGAAAAAAATCAAAAGCAAATATCGGAACATGTTTTTGAAAATCGAAAAGTTAGTTTTAATTGAGAGAGATGGAAGTGAGATGTATTTAACTCACCCGATATAATATAACAATGCCTTTTACAACTTTCCGTCCTATTAAATTGTATTTTAACCATTATGAAATCTAACTTGAGAACCACTTTTTAAATGGCCAATGTTTTTTGTAAAAATGATATTTGATGTCATCAAAAAAGTTATGTTTAACATGGAGAACTTCGGATTTGTGATCTAGGATTCTCGAAATGTCTCCTTGATAATTGATCTCGGACATGACGTCTTCTTCTGACCACTTGTGTTTTACCCTTTATTCAGCAAATCATTTTGAGATAAGTAGTCGGTTAATAACGGAAATATTGGTAATTGCTTGTTAGGTATCCGAGAAAGCCTGTCATGCGGACCGGCCGCCGAGAAATGTTAATTAACATCGGCGTTGAAACTAAACAAACGAACAAACGCAAGTAATGTTTTCATATTTATTTATTTTTTTTTTACTCATTTATTTATTTCATTTTGAAGTTTGTATTATAATTATTGCATATATTCAATTGCCATCTGTTGAAACACTGTTAAAGCACATTTAATGTGGGGTAATTACTAGACTTCAGAGACATGTCTAGAAAAAAATACAGTCATTGCAAACATTATATTGCCATGAATTCATACATGATCGAAAATTCGTAGACACATATTTCAGATTCTGAAAGTAACTTCTTTATTTATGTCAGTATTCTATTGTAAATTTACTAGATATTTTACAGAAATATAAATAAAGTCATTTTTTATGAACGGATAAGTGATGCATATGACGTAAATGTATATTATTCATGGGCAATTCAACACATATGGGAATGTCGTGTATACTAAGAGTCTGTTTATCTTATGAACTGTACATGCATTTAGTCACAATGCCAAACTTTATTCCAAAACAAACACAAACGTATTGTTTTTGTTGTTTTTTTTTTTGTATTTACTTACGACAATATTTATTGCTGCTATTTTGCTGTAAATCTTCCTTACAAGATATTTTGACGTCCATGATGTTTCAAGAGACAAGAAAAATGTAGACATATGTATCATCTGATAGATCTTGAAAAAAAGACAGAACATTGTTTTGTTAATAGATTACAAATTATGGGTACTTTATTATCTACATTGGATAAAGTAAAAAGGAAAGATAAGCTTTATTATGTCGTAAATAAATCAGTTTTGATATTTCCGTTAACATATCTTTTAGTATGGTTATATTGGTCAACCTTAATAACACGCAATTTCCTGAGAAACTGTTTATATCTGAAAAACAAAAAATCACCAAATTCAAGGAATACAATAAACTAAGTAATGATGTATAAATATAAACAAAAACACTCACGTATCTACATTGTATTTTAAAAAGAGATAAAAATTATGGATTTTAAGAATCATGACTTGAAATTCATTTGCTACAAGCAATGACTCTAAAACCCTTCATATTAGATAAATGTTTAATAAATTAAATTAAACTTTTAGGAAAGACAGAATAACTCCATTTATTTTAATAGTACATTTTTCAATCTATTTTGTTTACTGATTATTCCTTGTATGCTTTGGTATGGTATTCAAGGACGTTAAAAATTACACTATTTGAAATTCGTTTGACAAGCAATTGTTTTCATAATATCCCTTTAATAGTGTTTTTGTTTTTAATTGTATATGAACCATGATCATAGTATCTTATTTAAGTGAAATTTGACTTGAACAATACATGTGAATGTGTTTCTTTTGGGGTAGGGTGAATTAATAGTTTTGACAACAACAGAATGTTCAAGTTTCATAAAACCCCAATTGCACATTTTTACAAAAGCATTTATGTAATGTCTAAACTGTGTGAAACAGATACGTTTTCTATTGAATTTTTAAAACATCTGATAACAAATTTGAACAGAACTGGTGAGCAAAAGAACGTCTACGTTCCAGAAAAACGTTACTAGAAGATAGAACAGAGATTTTGAGATAAGTGATTTTTAAATAAAAAAAATATTTTATGCATTTTAAATTTTTAGGTTTAATAATCTGACTCATTAACTGTCTTTTAATTAATAGAGATGACGTTTAAAGTTAGCATAAGTTCTACACTTCTCATGCCGAAATGTATGGTAAATGTTAACTACAAAGTGTTGATGATAGACTGTGGTGAAGAAAGACCTAGTTGGGCCGGTATCATAAAGCCTGTCAATCTCTTCAATGCAGCATTTTCTTTGTTGCTTTACCTGAATGTTTCAGATTTTTTTGTTTTGGCCTGAAATTTACATGCTAATCATTTTGTTGTTTGAAAAATAGCTGATTTATATCATTATTATTTGTAGAAAATTAAAAGATCATTTATAAACAAAAATTCATTACAGGAAAACAAATTAATTATAAGCAAAACAAGTCGGGGGATAATTAAACGTCTAGTTTATAATGATTAAATACATGTATCTTGAAGCGTTAGTTTTTGCTGGATTTGTTTAATTTCCAAAAGATTATTAAATAGACGTAATAAATTGTAATTACCGATTTAGTCTAATTTGTTAGGGGAAATCCTTGTCTTGAACTTTTGGCTATGGTAAATCGGTACCCATTTTCCTGAAGAACTCTGTCAAATGTAGAAATGTACCCTCGTAAACTACTCGGCTCGTAGTCTGTTCCATCTTCTTTCGTAATGGAGAGAAGAAACATAGCAAGAAGCTCATCCAGCTCCGTCATTGGGATGGTATGT
Source organism: Ruditapes philippinarum (assembly GCF_026571515.1). Lineage (NCBI taxonomy): Eukaryota > Metazoa > Mollusca > Bivalvia > Venerida > Veneridae > Ruditapes > Ruditapes philippinarum. The sequence continues at coordinate 46,346 of NW_026852771.1, read as the reverse complement.
AACTCTCGTGTTTCGTAAAAGTGTTTAGCCTGTTTATATGTTGGTTAGTTTTACGTTTTGTGTGCTGATTTTTTTCCGACTCGTTAAATGCCTTTACCGAGTCCATATCGACTATCATAAAGCCTTTGTTCATATTTTCAGAGGCAACATCAGTAAGGACAGGCCACAGCACTGTGATTTTCATCAACTTGAGGATATTGAGCAGAAGATGTAAGCATCTTAATTAGAAATTGTGTAAATATACCTTTAATTACAATTAAATCATTTAATAATCATTTTTTTTATTTTATGTAACATTTTTTTTTATAAATATGTTTTATTTAGGCTGTTTAATCTCGTTATTTTTTTGCAATGCTTTAAGCTGTTTTACATTGTGAAAGTAGTCAGGCAAAAAGTTGGAGGTGCTTGAAAAATCTGATGACTTTTCATGGGTTTAAGGATGGAAAACTGTTTCTCAAGTCACTGACTGATAAAGGTTGCTGTTCTCAAACAGGCTTTATCAGGCAGTTGGCATAGTAATGGCATGATAAATGTCTATATCAATGGTGAAAAACTATGCAGTAGGAAGATCTTCATTTATTCGCGTTTAAGCGATTATACGATTAGCATAAAATTGTTAAGAAACATGACAGCTCTTCAAACGTCCTTTTGAATATGAAATTTATAATCGTTTCATACCTAAATGACTATGTATAATAAGTTTCAATTGCAAAAAAATGGATATAAATTATTGCTAATAAAGCATCACTGCAGTCAGTCAATGAGGTACATAACGTCACATGTTTATCATAATTTTATAATTATTTCATAATGAACAAAAACTGTTTGACAAAAATTTCATATAATTTATGTTTTAAGCAGAAATTACAAATATACAACCACACAATTTCATTAAATGCGTCAGTGCTCCGAACAAATGAACTACAAATGAACTACAATTATTTAATTCAGTGTTTGCTCAACAAGTCGACTTTGCTTAATTTCCTCTATAATTTCTAAAACATTGTCACCTATTGATTATTCTTATTTTTTCCCAAGAATGTACAAGAAAGGCATTGATGCAAAGCATCAAAGGGCGTCCAAGCAAGAAATGCAGAAAGTGAAGATGAACTAGTAGACATATGATGACAAGATATTCTTATAAACTTTTCAATGGTTAATTGGTTTTTACCAGAATGAACGGACGAAAGACATTGTTCATTATGAACTTTGATTGGCATGCTAGAGATTAGAAAATTACTTGTTATTTCTTTATGATCGTGATTATTAATAGCAACGGATATACATGTATACAATCATTTATAATCCATATGTGTAACGCATGATCAACACCACACTTGTGTGAATGTCTCTTTTATGTTATCGCTATTAGCGAAGACCCCCTCTTAATTGTATCTGTCCACACTAGTAAAAATATATAATGGTTATATTACCATGTATTGATCATGTTGAGCATAATTGTTTATTATACAATAATGTAATATCTATTTAATATAAAAAATATACAGATTTTATGATATTGTTTTCCTCTCTTTTTTTCGTGTTTTAATGTGCTATTTTAATACTGAGTTTTCACGTTTACTACTCTTTTTTATTAAAATTGTAAAATAAATTTTTAAGAAATTTAAATTGTCATATTGACCGACGATTATAAGTCAAAATTTAACTGGAAATCAGTAATTATGCTTAATCTTTCAATATATAATATTGCTTATTCTTAAAACCATGACATGTACATTTGTATTTTCTTTTATCATTCGTTTAAATTATCAATCAATTGAATATTTCATAAAATCTTAATTTGTAACTTTGAATAATTCTCTGGCATCATTTACTAAACACGAATAACAAAAATAAATAAAATGTTTCAAAGTTGATAGTGTCATATTTATACCATAACAATGTACCTTTTCTCAATTTATTGTACATGTTTATTGTTTTATAATCTCATATATGATTAAAATGAAAACATGCTATTGTTGGTTGTTGGTGGGTTTTTTTTTTCGAATTGTATATTTATGTATAATAATAATCAATAAATTTGAGAGTTGATCTATGTTTTATTAATTATTGTAACCAAACTAAGTGACAAACATTCATTTTGGAAAAAAAAAGCTTATTTATCTATCAAATATCTGTTATGTTGCTGTAACGATATCAAATCTTACTCCAAAACCGGGAGAGACCGGACAATAAACGTGTGATATATTCGCCGTCACTAGTAAATCCCGGTCAAAATAGACCAGGAGAGACCGGAATTACCAGATAGCAGTACAGCCCCTCTTTAAAAAGATTTTCGGAATGTTTAGGTCATCAACTCATCATTCTATTTTAACATTACCATAATAACCCACTGTGTACTGACAAAATGATAAATAAAAGAAACCGAAGAGACGGAAAAGGTTATTTCATGCATTGCGAAATTCTCCAGTTCGCTATTCATTGTACATATCGAGACATTTTTTTTAATCAAGCACCCTGATACCGATCGGAATGATCGGCTTTTATTATGACCGACTTATTAAGGCTCGAGAAGTTGCTGTCGCCCTTTCACAAAATCTGATTTCATTCCATAAGGGCGCCGCGCTTCGGCGCGGACGCCAATAACTTAAAATACATTCATATTCATCGTATCATAATTTCATAGATAATGAGAAATAATAGGTGTATATAGTTAAAACGATTTTTATAATTTCGGAATAAACTTGCTTAAACTAAATACTGATAAACAGAAGTCATCATGTTCTCATCTCCGTATAACTCCAAACACATTGAAGATCTATCGATAACCGTGGGTGACTCTAAAATAAACAAATCGGTCAATGTTAGAAATTTAGGTGCCATCTTTGATTCAAACATGAACATGGAAGATCACATCAATTCGGTATGCAGATCATGTTATGCTCAGCTTAGACAAATAGGAAGAATTCGAAAATATCTGACAATTGATGCATCTAAAACAACTTGTCACTTCATTGGTCATTTCGCGCCATTAGATTACTTTCAATTGCATTATTGTATGGAGTACCTCAAACATTAATAAACAAAACTGCAGATTGTTCAAAATACAGCTGCCCGCATCAACTCCAGAACTTCACGGTACGATCATATTACACCTGTTTACTTAAAGAATTACATTGGCTTCCGGTGCAATACAGAATCCAGTTTAAAATTTTAACACTTACCTACAAAGCTTTAATGGAAAAATCGCCGGAATATATGGAAGAAATGTTATGTGTTTAACAAACCACGAAGGAATCTACGATCTCAGAACAAAGCACTTACTTTAGTGGTACCAACGAGTAAAACTGTACCTTTGGTGACCGACGAATTTGAATATGCATAAACTCCCGAAACTGTGGAACGATCTGCCGTCTGGTGTGAGAGACTCGAGCTCATTGTGTTCTTTTAACGTGCACTTAAAACACACTATTTCAAAAACAAGCCTATGTTTTATCGTGAATTATCTGAGACAGTGATTTAAGAAAACTGTGTGACTACTGTGTGATATCAACCATAATTTTACAATTTGTTTTAATTCTGCTAATATTTTTAAGACAGTTACAAATAATTAAGGTGTTGATTATAAAATACATTATTTCTAATTTAGTGTTTTAGAAATTTCGCTAGAATATTTTTAATCGTATTGTTGTCGATATTCAATTATTTTAATTCTAAACGACTAAGTTAATACCACATTTTAATTGATTGTTTCATATTCTGTGTTCTTAGTATGTCGTAGATTTATTATGTGAATGCTGTTTTAGTATTTTAAATTGCATTGCTGTAATTAGTATTAGTTTTATATCATTGTAAAACGGCAAATACCACATTTTAATTGATTGTCTCATATTCTTGTTCTTATTATGTCGTAGATTTATTATGTGAATGCTGTTTTAGTATTTAAATTGTATTGCTGTAACTAGTTATTAGTTTATATCATTGTAAAGCGCCTTTGAACATGTATATGAAAAGGGCGCTATATAAGTTTGGTAAATAATAATAATAATAATAATAATAATAAACTAAACCTCTGCGATTTAAAGTTTTGTTGAAGACAGAATGAAGCTTTCTAACTACATGATGAAGGAAATTGAAAGAAAACTAGAATATTGATGATTAAATTTTTTTAACAAATAAAAGTTAAACAAAATAATCTATCCTGCAAATAAAGTAATAAATCTCACAATTCTAAATATACAGCACGTCACTTTAATAAAAGTTTATTACTGCTTGTTTAAAATCAATAAAAGTTCTAACATAACGGAAGGGTGACATTGCAGGTCCTTTAAGGCCATAATTTTCTGGTTGTTATGGCAGCAATTTCAGGCGAAAACGTTTTACGAATTGCACTTAAATGTTAATTCTTGCCGATAAAAATTATTTTCCCAGTAGAATTCAAAAAATGGTTATTAAACTAAATAAAACATAATGCTTCAATTGCTAATTTGATTAAAAAATCTTTAAAAAAACCATTCTGACCTACTTGGACATATTGTTTGTATGAAACTTTAAGGATTATTGAATATTTTTGAAATTTTTCCAGTTAATCGATGGTTTACTTTAACCAGTAGCAACTTCTGGTGTTTACTAACTAAAACAAAATCGAAAATAAGCTTAAATGATATCATATTTTGAAAATGGTTGTGCCGTAAAGCTTTAATTAAAAGAAATTAAATATCCCAATGTTATAAAACAACAATTTTCGAGTTGAGATAAATGGTTGTGTATAATAATTATTGATAATGTTTGATTGCCCTTTCATACCTTATTATAATAGTTAAGGCTTTTTGGACCATATTAAATTGGGTGTGTTATGGTAAAACCAAACATTGTATGCCCCCTTTTTTTAAATCGCCCCAAAACCATTACATTTTAACCTTTTTTGGCAAAATACTTCTTTTAAATAAAAAATTGTTTTTCAGTGGAGATCTGTTTAAATTGAATAAAGAATTTTTTTTAAGAAGTAATTTTTAAATTGCTCAAGTTTTATTTTTTTTGTTATGTATTATAACAATATTGTGATATATCTGTGTGGGAAATTAGAGAAAAATTTTTTAAATTTAATTTAAATATTGTGCCTTTTAAAAACTTTTTTTTAAAATTCAGAAAAAAAATATTCATTTCCGGGGTCAAAGGGGTTTTTGGTAGGTAAAAAAGTGTAGGATTTGATTTCAAACCGTTTGCCTTGCAGAAAATATCCGAGGACATGTAAAAAAAAGAATGCAGTGACTAAATTGTTGATAAATTCCTTTTTTAGATTGAAACCGTAAGCATTTGAATTTTTGTTCGACAAACAATTTTTTAAAAAGGTCCCGTTTTATAATATTTAAAACATTTAGGTTTTAATTGTCTTATTGACAAGCAACATTACATTCCATTAAAGAGTAATATTAAACATATATTTAATAAAATGAAGCTTTTATTTTGTTTTAATTTATTTATTAAAATTCTAATAATTTGAACAGCTAATATATGTACCGGAATGAAGAAGTATTTTGTTATTCGTTTTAATTTTTAATCTTCTAGTTGGCATTAACAACCATTGTTTTACACGATAAACATACTGGTTTGCTACATTAAATCTAATACAAGTAAGAATTATTTGTGATGTTTAAGCTTCTAACTTTTCTACCGATCAGAGAATGTGTGTTCATTTAAACGTTCAATTTTTTCAATTGGTATTTTCTCACCTTTAATAAGTGACACTGGGTATGTAAGGAAGCTATTATGTAACGGTTTTGGGGGTTGATAAATAATTAGAAGAAACGTGAATAAAGCATTTTTAAATAGATGTTAAATTGTTTATGATGTGTATCCCAAAAAGGCTGTATAGCATTTCAAGCATTGTACAAAACAATTTGTAAAACAGTTCATGTTTTTTGTTATGACAATTATCTCAGTTATTTCTTCATAAAATGCAAATAAAGAAACAAATCAAAAAATGATAGCGATGCAAATTTGTTAATGCATCTTATTCCGGGTCAATTCAATTTAAAGGGGAGAATATAGATTAACTTACACTCTGCATAATGAAATTGTTTATGCATGCATTTTATTGCCACGCAAAGAGTTATTGCAACAAAACTAGATTGCTGCATGTTTTTATTTTTACAATTATCAACATCCGACATTAAAAAGTTGATACAAAGAATTAATGCATGACTTATCAATTTTTTGCCATGTTTCATTATTTCTCATATATAGACTCAATTAACAAACGTAGTGTAACGTTAAACACGCTTATGATGCCATGGAACTTGGAGATGGCTTAACCTTTATGTTAATATATCTTATATGGAATAAATTATACTCAAAGACGATATCGTTCGCCGGTGATATTGAATTTCTGTATTAATTACGATCAGTCCTCAAAGTATAAATACATTCAGCTAATTAAATGTGAATAAATATTTAACTATAATGTAAATTAACGTAGTTCTTAGCCATAAAAGTAGTCTTTTAGGGATTAAAAAAAAAATTTAGACTTTTTCTGTAAAATACACGGTTATTGTATATAAATAGGAAAGCTTTTATTGCTATATAAAAATAACATTTTATCTAAGTGCGCAGTAATGGTAAGCGTTAAAAATAATTACCCCGGGGTTTTCTAACTAATGTTTATAGTTTAAGTGTTGACGATTAAGTATTTTAATATGGTGTTTTGGACATCACAATGTTTGCAATTATCAGCGTTGTTCAATCTAAATCTTTATTTGTTTTTTCTGCCTTCACTCGTTCTGCTATATGTTTTTGTTTTGCTCATGATCGAGTCAGGATAGTCATTAAACTTCAGTAAAACAATTCTATTTTGTCATTAAATGGCGTGTTTCTTTTGGAAAGATGTAAAAGTTATATACTTAACGGTCAGTCTTGTCTAGGTGAAACAATCCGTTATATCACCTCTGTTAAATGATATTTTATATTATGTTTATCATCGGGGCTCATTGCTCATCTGCATTTACTTGTGCAAGGGATGGGTTTTTATATTATGACAAATCACACATAAATTCATTTAAGGTTGCCCCTTGCTAGTTTATTTTAAAATTTTCAAAACATTTTGAGGCCCGTGTTACAATTTATTGCAGTTTGTTTGGTTGATTTACTCGGGTATTTAAATAAAGTTTACCGCATTTATGTGACGCCCGGCGAATAAGGTTTCATAAGGAAGATAAATATCTAAAATACACACCCCACAGTATCCGGATATGTATCATTTCTTGAAATTATTATATATGTTAAGATAATTTGAAAAGTTACTGTCAATAAGGAAGGGCAAAATTATCTTCTGAAAATGGACAACACTTTTGTTGTTTTGGGTTTTAAAAGAATTCTTATCTTCTGGTGATATTGTGTGGATTGTTTGCCTAATTCAAGCCTATATTTCCATATGATCTTGGCGGAATGAATGCTTTGAAACACAAGAAAAGAGAAACGCGTTTTATTTATTATTTATTTTATTTGTAAAAAAAAGTTAAATATATTTGAAAATCAATATACAACCGTTTCAGTAATCCTATTCAAAATTTCCTTTTAAAAAAGGGAGATACATATGAAAGTGTGAAACCTTAGACACCCACACTTTTTTTTAGAAAGTGGAGCGTTATCGCCAATAAGCGCCTCTGTCATTTTCTGAAAATTCCCTCCATGTTCAACAGCCTATGTATTAAAACAATATGTAACGTCTAGCCGCTTACTATAACTGTAAAATTGTATGGGTTTTCCTTTTTTCTGTAAATATAAAATTTAAAATTAAATATATAGTAACGGGTGATATAAGAGATGCAAACATGTACCAGGCCTTAAAAGGAGGATGAAAGATTTTTTAGTTTAGAATTTTTTGTTTAAAAAAACGCCTAGAGCTTTTTTCCAAGCTATAAGCAATTCATCGATTATTTTGCATTGATCAAATTTATATAAAAACGGATTTAGTTTGAAAAAGGTCAACAAGGTTGCTAATTAATGACATCCCGATTGATTTTGCGTAAAGAATATAGTAAAATTTATTTCATTTTCTGATGTTAAAAAATGAATTTTGTACCCGCACAGATCAGTTTCCCATTTTACATTTTGCTGACATGATCCATTTTACCTGACATTTTCTTATTGTCAAATTAATTGATTGATATGAAATCTGCTGTCTTTACCTTTGATATCTTTTACAAAACATGCGGGAAGTAGCAATTAATTAGAAGGGAAGACTGTACAAATATATGGAATTTCTTCCCTTTTACTGGCACTTAAAATCAACAAGCTTTTACAATTTAAAGATCAACAGGGCAGTACGATATGTCATTTTACAAATATATTTTTTTTGGTGTCGCAACATTGAAAATCTTAATCCTAAATTTAACGAGAAACCTCTTTTTAAAATTCCTTAAACCCTTGTCTTAGCAATGCAATTTAATTTTAAACATCAAATTGTCACAAGCTTCGTTTCCTTGGTTACATAACCCGATGTTTGGATTTTTTATATTTCTCATCTCTTTGCGAAATAAAATAAGCTCTCTTGAGTTACATTTTTATCGAAGGTCGATATAAAATTTATGAACATAATATGTTGGAATTATGAGTTGTTAATTTCACTTTAAAAAAATTTAAAATGGGCTATATGCCAATTCGTATGATGTCCATTAAATCAATCTTACCATTAGGAAAACGGCAAAAATATAGAGAAAAAACGGAATTCTAGAACCTCAAAAAGAAAAATGAAAAAAAGTTGCACTCCGGTTTGATTGGCTTGTTATGGGCTGTATTGGAAAAGCGCAATTTACCTTGCCCGGCTTAAGCGAATTCAAATTCATTCATGGTAATGGTGAAATTTAAATTTAAGAAAATCCGCAGATCACGGCGTTATCAAGGAAATTTCTGTGACATTTGTGTCTTTCATTAAAAGATGCAATTGTCTTGTTGATCTTTATTCTCGTTTTCTAATTGAAATTGATCCCCAATTTAGATAAATGTGTGTGTTTGTCCTAAACAATGAGCGGAACTAAATAAAATGAAATTTTGAAAAAAACACGTTTATGTTTCATTTAGTTGTACTGATATTTCCTTTTAAACAATCATATATTTGATTAGTCTTACTCAAATGAAAAAAAATTACACAACAAAGATACAAAAATAATAATGAAAGTAAAACATCCAACACAAATTGTCTAAGGATAAAAGGATTAGCATGCCTTTGGGACAAGTTTTGTCTGTCTAGTGTTTGTAAACGTTAATTAAAGCGAGAAAATGATATGTGCACCTGAAGATAGTAGTCCTCATAATTTTCTTCCAGACAAAACTCATCATTTTTCATTTACTTCACTTACAGGGTTTTGACAGGAACATAGTTGTCAAGAAATGTACTTTTGTCTTATTTCTTCCTTTTCTCGAAATTCCTGTAGCAAAAATTAAAAGCAGTACATTCCTTCAAGTTACATAGATATGTTTTTCTTAATTGCTAATTTTCATAAATTGTAGCATATCAACAACTTCAAACTTTACATTTCTTGATGTGTGTGGTTTTGACAGAGTTCGTTTGAATCTTTCATAAAATGTACATAATTATTTTTTATTTCTGGCAGAATTTCCATTATTCAACGCATTAAATGCTTGCATCTTGTTCCTTACACTTACGTTTGCCAAACAATTTGCAAATTATATTTATCAAATCAACAAAAACATATTATCCATTAAATCAACAACTTTTGTGTTTTAATTAAGGAAAACATTGTGTTCACATATTTGGGGTTGATAAAATGTAATACTAGCATCTTCTAACGATTTCTAGATTACCATTATTAATTTTACGAATGCTTACCTGTACAAATCCGCCTGTTTATTAACAGGTTACTACAAATAGCATGGGTAATGTTGCAAAGGTTTATTTATTTACATTAGATTATATGTACATAACCAAATGAAGTTATTGATATGCGTTGCTATGAAAATAAATTTTTCTATAAAAATTTTTGGGCTTAGGAAAAAATTTTTTATGCGTATTATTTACTTTTGTTTAACATGACCTAAGATATTATTTGCCCCGCAATAAAAATCTGTTTAAAAAATATCAACTTTAATGTGTTATTTTTGGGCAAAAATTGCTATTTTTTTTTTGATTTCGGTAAATTTATGTGCATGTGGAAAAAAATGAAAAAGATAAAAATACAAAAAACAAAAAATTAATTAAAAGAAAGGTTTTATGTAAAATAACAGTAAAAATATTGCAAGCCTGAATTATCAAAAATTTATTTTTGACTTAGAGCACAAAATATTGCTTAAGAAAAACCTAAATTTTCCAAACCCTCGCCATCCGAAATGTAGGTTCTCGGTGTAATTTTCCATATTTGTTGCAAATATACAATACGGAAATATTAGACAAAATATTACATGATTTTCAATGAAACACTTATAAATAAATGAGCTTAAGATATTTAAGTTGAACATGCAAAGCGAAACAGCAATAAGAACAGAATTGTAATGATTGTTTTGTATATAGAAAAACATCTAAATGATAAAACGAGTAATATATTCGTCGCAAAAAAATGCAATATTTCTTTTTTCTGTCTGCATCGTTTTGGAATTCCCAAACAAACGTCGAAGTCGTTCTGATTTAAATATATCTTGAATATTTTTATAAAAGCATATTATCGAAAGTTGACAGTTTTAAAGTTTATATTGGATGTCAAAGTAATACGTATGAACGTAAATGTTCCCTTAATGCATACAAATTATACGGTGTTCATTTTCCACTTCTATGTTCTTGTCCGATGAACTTTTGATTCTCACTGTTGAGTTTTGTTCTCAATAAACAACTTTACTTTCATTTTCTTTTCCTGGTGTTCCACATGTGTTTCACAATCCAGACTTTGTAAATCTTAAAATATTTCATATGTTGTTTAAAGAACGGGCCCTTGACATTTTTAAACAATCTCGTTGTAACCAAATTGCATTGAACGGCTTCTTGTTTTTTTTATAAAAAGAATTAAAAAGATCATTTTGAAAAGCATTTAGATGTTCTTCCTAGTAAGTTTAGAACAACTGTTCTATCCCGATTACGCCTTTCGTCTCATCAGCTGAATATTGAAGTTGGTCGGCATGGCAGAAATAGAGAGGATATAAACCAGCGTTTGTGTCTATAATGTGACGAATACCATTTTGTGAAAATATGTCCAATGTATTTACATCTAAGGAAACGTTTCATTGAACCGTATTTTTATAATAGACCAAGTGTTCATAAGTTTGTTAAATTGATGCAATCTTCTAAAAGGCATACATTGCTACCGACTCTTTTCCGACGGTTTTCAAGTTTGTATTATCCTTAGTTTTCTTTAGGCTGCTGGGCTGCTGGGCTGCTAACTTCACAAATTTCGAAGTGTCAAAATAATATTTAAAAAACTAAAGATCGCGATACTGAAAAAAGGCGTGGAATGGTCAAGGTATGTGCTACCGATTCATTTCCGACGATTTTCATTTTTGTAACTTCACAAATTTCGAAGCCTCAGAATGAAAAAATGATGTTAAGATAAAGTTCAACATCTTAAAAAATAAAGCTTCTACTGTGTTTCCGACTGTTTTCATGTTTGTACTATTCTTAGTTTTCTTTAGACTGCTAGGCTGCCAACTACAGGCTGTGAGCCTGCCAACTTCACGAACATGTAAAAATTACGAAGTCCAGGTTTAGTCTAGTTTTGGAAATTCTGATGAGACACTCGCGACTAGTTTTAAAACATGCATAGGATAAAGAGTATTATTTGTCTGCATTTGTTTGCATAAAAATGTTGAGCCGTGAGGCTCTGAAAATCCTTACTTAGTCCTACTTTTATTACAAAAAATGTCTTTACCTTTATTGGCCATTTAAATACCTTTAAGTGAAATGTTAACAGATAACTTTGCTGTTACTTGATAATAGTTATAGGCATAGAGCGTAGTACTGGTAATTGAAATTTTGTCGGATAGTGTAATACTTTGAAAATCCTTTGTAAATTGTTTCATGAATTATTATACAATATTAAGTTTCGAAAGTTTCAAGAGCTACTTCGGTATTGTTAACACATGTACCTAAAGCATCGCAGGTAGAGGCAAGTAACAGAAAATTTATAAAAATTGTGGTCATAATGCACGTACCGTAATTAAACGCTTAATGTTCCTTTAGAAATTTTTCTCGGATTATAATGCTTAACGTAAACTAAAAATAACAATTTAATGCTACACCAGATTGTGTGCAAAATGATATAAAAGAGACCTTCATTGGCAGGAATACTAGATAACGGAAAATATTCTTTTTTTCACACGAGCATGTGAACAGACTGATATTTTTCTTACTTTTACCGGAAGATAACACTTCTTTATTTTAAAAGAAGACACAGGCAAAATTGTCATTTCTTCTTTTTGAATTTTTCATTCATTTATCTGTAGATGCCCTCAAAATGAATACACTAGGCAGACACAGGAACAAAACTTTCTTCGTATGAAGAATAAAATGGAGGTTTCCTAACCTGACCCACGTCAGCGTATAGATTTCACAATAGTTGACACATTAAACTCCGGAAACGTTAAAGAACATGTCAAATGAATGCTTTATATTTGTTTCAATCATACTATATCCACAATATATGTTATTGTAACTTCCAGGATTTGTTTAAGTCACATGACTAATTTTAAAATTACTCGGTGATTCTGTCGGCGTCTAAATTTCGTTCAACATATATAGATATATTTACGCTTCAAACCCAAACTATTATAATTGATACCGAAATTCATGCTTGGACCTTTACAAATGTCTTTTAGCGTAACTCGAGTACATGCGATAATTTTGATATATGTGTCATTAATTTGCCTTAGTATCCCTTTAACTTGTACGCCTAGTTTAAGGTATTACCACCCTAATGGACACTATAAGGAACTAAAACATTGACATCATAGGTAAGATATATACCTTAAAGTACACCTGTATGCAAACTTTAAACAAAGTTTACCGTACGGAAATCAAGTTATGGCCACTTTTCTGAACTCAAGCTAGGATGTTATGAGGGCCCTTTTTTAGAAATGAGGAACCTTAAAATAATCTGCAATAACATTCTAATGAAAAATGTTTTCCCATTAATTTTTGGTAAAAAAACAAATAGTACCATTTAGCTAACAATCCACATAAGCTAAATTATGGTTTCTACTTAAAATTTAGGAAATATGTATAAAAACATTACCCTACACCACCCACTTTTACCATGTGTCTGACCATTTTCCTACTTAAGGAGTCGAATTTAAAAAGTCCTTAAAATTTACCCAAATGAGTGCTTGTTTTCAAAGTTTCCCTAAATTTTTAAAGAAGTATATTGGTTGATCTTGTAAAGTATGAAATACTTTTACCGTCTAGTTTTGATTTTATTACACTTTGAAAATATCAGTTAGCATATTTATTACTAGATTTAGCATAATTTAGCCAATAAATACCTAAATTAGATATAAATTACAAAATCAAAATTAAACACTTTTTTCTTTCCAAATGGGACATGAGAGATACATAAATAATGTTAAAAGAAAAAAGAAAAAAAAAAGTTGACCCTTCTGGGGATTGAACCCACGGCCCTCATTTTCAATGTAGTTAACATAGTTCTAGCCTATTTGAATACTCTTTAAAGGGGAGGTAATGCATTAGGATGGTAATACCTTAAGAACAAAAGATAGATATAGATCTCAATTATTGCAAGATATTTCAGAAGCAACAGATGCTTGCCTATTGTTAGTAAGACAAAGCATTTATAAGCATGTATAAAACGTGTTGTTGATGTATTTTATAACTGTTGTTTGCTACAGACCGTTTCCTACATAGAATATCACCACCAGTTTCGTACAGGATAGCTTAGGTACAAGAAGTGTGTGTCTATAGTAGCGTAAAACTGTAAATCTTGGAAGAAAAGAAACAGAGGTATGTTTAGATTTTCTTTTTATGTTTGCATTAAAGGAATAGAAAAAAATCTTTAGAAATTAATTGTACGAGAAATAGGAAAATTCTTTAAAACATAAATGTTTATGTTTGCATTACAAAAAATAGGAAAATTCTTGTGAAATAAAATTCAACAAAAATACATGTATTTCTTTAAGACAATGGTATAAAAATGGGTTGCTAACAATCCTGTGAAAAAAATGACGATGCATAATGTAAATGGATTTTCGAAAACTAAATTCAAATATTTCGTAGGAAGATAAAATATATGATACAAATTAATTTTTAATGAAAATGACACTTGTACTTATTTCGTAGATGCACATTATGATCTCACTAAATGAAAGCCCTTTAACATTTTCTTGAATGCCATTTTTTAAATGGCCTAACAAATGTTTAATAAGCTAGGTTACTTAATGACCATGAAATATTTTGAAAAAAAAAATCTTCTACTTAATTTCATGAGTTATATGTTTTTGTGAAAGGCGTTTGTGGCCGAGTGGTTATCACCCACTTGCCTCTCAACCGATGTTGGTTCGAGTCATGACTAGGACTTTGGACTATCTCATGGCAGAAAGCTATCAAACAAGATTACGGAACGTCGGTGGTTTTACTTATGTGTTCGTTCGTGTTTTTATAATTTTAACAAATATATGTATTATAAACACTCAAAAAGAGAAGTTCGTTGTTGAGGTGGTTACATAAAAACCAAAATAAGTATAAAAAATAAGTATAAATAAATAAATTAATTAATAAATTAATTATTTAATTATTAATGTAATTAAATTAAAATAGATACATTTATGATTAAATCAAATAAATAAATAATGTAAAGTTTATTCAAAATTGTTACCCGAAAAGTCAAAGTTATGCTAGTGATATACGTGAACTCGCCTGAAAGATATGCACAATTCTGTTTTGTCTACTAAGTACTTGTATGTATCGGCAATTCATGTCACGAGTCTGCAAAAGGCTATTTTACTTCTGTATTTTTTGTAGTTGACAAATATACTAAAATAGAAAAAATAAGAATCCCTACAGAAGGCCCAACACGGCAAAATTGAAAATGTTGCAGGCTCGGTTTGATTGAGCCTGTTCTTGGACGGCACTGTCAAGTGCAAACTACTAAGTTTCAGCTTCAAAATAAACTCAATAGAAAAATTGAACCCAATCCGATATGACTAATAATATTTGTACACAAACAGTTTTTGATAGTGACGTCTTTCCCATAATGGTGTAAGGATTTTTGCTTTGCCTGACGATTGTAACACTGCTAGAACCATTCAAATAGCTTTTATGATAATAGATAAGAACCTATGTGGCGCCTTATATGTCCCAACGCCGCTTAATACCAACTAGCCGTTATATGTTGCACCATTGCTGCTTCATGTTGCAACCGCCACTAATTATCTAAAATCTTTCACCGTTAACTTTCGCAATGGTAACGATAAATATCGCACGAGTTTCCCTACCTTAGAATGTCGCAACACTACCGTTAAATGGCAAAAAAATTATGTACAGCAAGTGGTAACTATGTATATCATAAAGGAAAGGAGTTGCCGTGGTTTCTAAACTAATTGGTTGACAAAGTAGTCATCTTAGCTGGTATTTTAAATTGTCAACCACAATGTATGCAAAAAGCCAATTGGTTTTTAAACACATTTGTATGAGCTTTTGTCGGCCGCCTTTCCGAAGTTTGTCAGTCTGTCTGACTGACCGTCGCACTTCGTGTCCGGTCCATAACTCAGCCATCCAGGTTGAAATGATTATCAAAATATGGCTACTGTCATGCGAAACAATCAAACCTCAATCTCCATGGTAAAGGACCTATTTAAATAACAACAATCAGCATTTTCTTATGGAGGGTGCAATGCTGTCCTGTCCATTTCTGTTTTATTCATACAGGTTTTTAAGATAAATTGGCATAAATGTTAACAATGAAAAGACAAACTGTCAAGCAAACAACCAGGCCCCTATCTCTAACGTCAAGTTCCTGCTTGGCATCAAAGGTCATCATTGTAAAAGAGGGGTGGTATATTTCGTGCGCAGTCAAGAACGTTTTCATCCATCCAGGGATTATTTCGGAATAACTCAAAAGTATTTCTGATTACACATACACAAACAGGAGTTATTTCATAACAATTCTATAATAATTAAAACTGTTGCATGTGCAGCATTTATCAATATTTGTAAATGCTACTAATTTGTGCTACATTAAAAACTTCTTTAGGCGGAGCACTTTGGTAACTCTTCTACGGATTCTTGTCTACGTTAGCATCCAATATGTCGAGGGTCCGAACTACAAAGACATCTTGAGATGAATCTCACACAACAATTACGGATTGTCGGAGGTTCTATTCAGGTGTCA
This sequence comes from Ruditapes philippinarum, assembly GCF_026571515.1. NCBI lineage: Eukaryota > Metazoa > Mollusca > Bivalvia > Venerida > Veneridae > Ruditapes > Ruditapes philippinarum. The sequence goes on along the minus strand of NW_026852771.1, from coordinate 30,045 downwards.
GTTTGTGCCTGAAATAATAATCAAACAAAGGGGTACCTAAGGTAATCTTTTACCAGTAGAAATTTAAAGTTGCCATTTGACCTATACTGTGTTGGTGCGACTCAAATCAAGTATATTTCGATAAAGATACGATTAACATTCAATCTTAGATCGGTTTCAATACCATTTTCGTTGCCTTTGATCTAGAAGCATGTTGGCCTGTAATTGGAATTATAGTTATAACACTTTAGGTATATTTTCTTTCATTTAAACAAAATGTTAATTAATTGTTTTACAAGAAGCAAGAAAGTTAGAATGTATCCCGAAGTGTGATTGTTTATATGAACTTGTACTTTTAATGACGACCCAAAAAATAAACCATGTCATTCGCAATAAATCATGGGTCTTATACAAAATCATATGAGATTCTGCAGCTGTCAGCTGAGCAGCCAAAAAAACAGGTGAAAATCATACAGAAACTAAATATATAGCTTCAAAAACAAAGCTTAAGACAAGACTTGCCGATGCTTGTCAAAGTTTAATATAAAACTATCGTTTCAGGGCTTCGGAAATTGTTATGTGCAATGCAATAAACGATGCTTTGTAATATGATAAAATAGAACCTTTATACATGTATAGTGCAAGTATTGAATTGTCGTAATAATGTGCAAAGATAACTTTGAGCTTAATATTATCACTTATGTGTATTATATATTATTTTGCCATTTTGTAAATATTACTTGCCAGTAAATGTTTGAAGAGCTCTGCCACATCCTATATCGGTCTTTAAGAATACAGTAAAGCGACAGACATCTATTTGGTGAATTGTAAACCACTCTATCCTGACATGCAATTTAAGGCAAATAATATACATAAACACAGAGAGATTTATCGTGATCAAATGATGATATTAAATAATGATGACAACGGGAAAATTAGAGTTTCAGGTTGATTAAGCTACACATTAGACAAACAGTATTTACGCAATAAATTGCAATAATGACGATAAACCAGTAGATGCTTTATACTGGTTCTGCAGGTCAAAATATGTTATTTGTAAGGAGAAGTTAAACCAAGAAATAAAATATAAAAAAGGAAAATCCCAAAGGCTTGTTACTTAATACAACTTATTAGATATTTCATTTTATTAGCTCGACTTTTTTTTGGAAAAAAGTAGAGGTATTGTTATAGTCGCGGCGGCGTTGCCGTTGCCGTCCGCAAACTTGTACCTGGATCATAACTTTTTTTAATTTCTTGGTGTATTGTCTTCATACTTGGCCACAACAATCCTTGGGACAAGACCTTTCAGTAGACCACACTAACCTTGACCTTCATCCATAAATGACTTTGACCTTCAAGGTTAAAAGTCCAAATTTTGCTTGTTCATGCTGTTATTGGCTGTAACTTTGTTATTTTTGAATGGATTGTCTTCAAACTTGAACATAATAATCTTCAAGGATACCCCTTAAAAATAACCAGACAGACCTTGACCTTCACTCATAAATGACCTTGACTTTGAAGGTCAAATTATTGAAATTTTCATTTTTTTTAGCTATTATTGGCTGTATCTTTGTTATTTTTGAATGGATTGTCTTCAAACTTGAACATAATAATCTTCAAGGATAACCCTAAAAAATAACCAGACAGACCTTGACCTTCACTTATTAATGACCTTGACTTTGAAGTTCAAATTATTGAAATTTTCATTGTTTTGGCTGTAACTGGCTGTAACTTTGCTATTATTGAAGGGATCAACTTCATATTATAACAGAACATACTTTAGGACAAGACCTTGTTGTGACTTCACCACGTGACTTCACCACGTTACTCCACCACGTGACACCACCACATAGCATCACCACGTGACTTCACCACGTGACTCTGACTGCACCACGTGACTGCACTACGTGACTCTACCATGTGACTTTACCACGTGACTCCACCACGTGACATCACCACTTTACTCCACCACGTGAGTCCACCTCGTGACTCCACCACGTGACTTTACCACGTGACTCCACAACGTGATTCAACCACGTAACTTCACCACGTGACTCCACCTCGTGACTCCACCACGTAACTTCACCACGTGACTCCACCACGTGACTTCACCACGTGACTCCACCACGTGACTCTACCACGTGTATCTATAATAGAATTTTCTATTTATAGAATTGCGTGTTTCTATTTATACAATTGCACGTTTCTATTTATAGAATTTTCTATTTATAGAATTGCGTGTTTCTATTTATATATATAATTTAGTATATTTATATAAACAAAATATATAGACAAAACTTATGTGACAAGACAGACCGATTAATTTTATAAAAAGGAAACGTTAAGATTTTGTTCATTACAAACATTTCTTTGTTTGCTTTTAGAGAAAGTAAAAAGTCAAGCGTTGCCCCCGCCCGGCGGTGGCTCTTGTTTTGAAATTTCGCATAATACATTTTAATAAATGGATCGAATATGTCGAAATCATTATTTTTTTAATATTCAGATACTTTAAAAGGTAGAACCTGATGAAAACTTTTCAAAGAAGTTTGAAAAAACCACAATGTTCTTTTTTCTGTTTGCTTTCACATTGTACCAATACAGTATAGGCCATATTGCGACTTTCCTACTGGTGGTGGAAGCCCTCAGATGTGCCTGTGTACATTATCTAAGGCACAAACACGCAACTGAGTAGAACCACTGACGTTTCGTAGGCTACCTAGATAGCTTTCGGAAGACACTGACGCAGCTCTAACCTACAACGACGAGAGGCAAGTGGTTTGAAGTCCACGCTCTTAACCATCGGGCCATGGATAAGTTAAGAAGCAGTTCAAATGTGACTATTCAATTCATATCCTAAAGCAAATTAAACAGAATGTCACCTAAGGATGTTTCACATGGAAGTCTTCAACAATAAACTATATATAGACATTCTTGTTTTTCTTTTCTTTAATAATTTTTATTGGACAAATGAACTGGAGTTAATCAGACTATTTGATGGCACAATTTGTCAAATGCGTCTAAACCTCTCTTGAAATATACGATACAGGAATGTGTCAATTCCTAACAAAATGTGTTTCTTTTATATTTACTCCAAGTAAAATAATAAAACGTTTTTGTTTGCGCTTCACAGACATACGTTTGGTTTTTTCTACAGAGTTTGTTTACAGTGCGTTAATTGCAAAACAAGTATTACCTTGTGTTTCTCAATCATGATATACATTATCTTATAACATAATGTATTGCTTCGACCCGTTGCATATATTATTTACTATGCCAGAAAAATTATACTTTAACAAGGTCTTGCATAATTATGAATTTTACACCTGCTTCATTTCCAAATGAACGCCATATCTATCACGACATATTTAGTTTATACAAATTTATTTTACTTCGATTGTGTTGGAAGCTATAAGCTTATTGAAACACTCTCGAATCCGTTCCTGGAACCAACCAGTACTAAGCAATGAATGTAAAGTTTCTTGCTCAAGGAAACAACGGCTTGCCCCTGACAGGGTTTGAACCTACGCGGTCAGCAATCAGATTACTAGTCCGACGCGTTAACCTCTCGCCACGCCGCCATTTCACGACATATTTGATTATTTATAGGCCCAAAATGCTTCATATAATTATAAATGCAGTAGTTTATTACTACATATGGGTCACTTTGGCCTCATGATTGACAGGTGATTACATAATCATGTCTGCAATTACATAATCATGTCTGCGATTACATAATAATGTCTGCTTGCCTTTATGCCCTGCCCCCTTTGTCACGCAATTTGTACATACATACAATGAGGATAAGGTACCTACGTAATTGTGTCTGCAAGCCCTTAGGCCGTCCTTTGTTGTAAACATTTTGTACATACATATTTGGAGTGAAACTTGGGACGTAATAATTTCATAGATGTTTCTATTTTTGTTTTTGGTTTATCAAAATTATTTATTAATATAGTGGAAAAAACAACACATTTTGTACGACTTCAATAATTATTGTTTAATATTAAGCTGTTAAAAAGAGAAATTTGACAGAGATTTTAGGAGTTTTAAACTGATATGTCCTCACACAATTAGAATCCAAGGTGTGTATTGACTCCGTTGGCTCGGTGTCAATAAATATGGAATACTACGAAAACAGACTGGAGACTTTTGACACATTTCCGAAACATATATTACCAGATAAATACCAATTAGCCAGAGCCGGATTTTACTATACCAAAGAGGCAGATATTGTCGTTTGTTTCCGGTGTGGCGTGAAATTGAGTCAGTGGGAACCACACGATAATGCTTCCACAGAACATTTAACATGGTCACCAAATTGCAAGTACATGAAAATGATAGGCACGGAAAAGCAAGCCTATTTGGGAACTGGGGGCTTATTTAGTAATGTACACACATATAGAACTTCTTTTTGATTTGGAACAAACAGTAACTCCGCTCCTTCCTTTAGTTTCTGATCGGAAACAGGCGCTAATTCATTCGCACCAAAGTGAACATGATCCTTACCGCTGTTTACCTGTTTCATCACTACATATTGAGGAAATACGTACCTTTTTACAATATACGTTACGAGGCAGTAAACATACTTTTGATGCTGTACGATACTTTTCTATCATTTGATGCGTGTTCTGACATAAAAAGCGAATAACAGAGTGTCATCAACAATTTAAAAATTAAAACAACCAATAGATGTGAACTGTTGTATATAAAAAATAAAGCCTGAAAATAAAATTCTTCCATATTTTCCAGTTCACTATTTTACCTGGGTTTATACCGTCATACCGTCACTTCCGATGGCAGATTTAATATGTAGATCTTTGCATCGAGAACATTCTCTGTACATACAAGCTTTGTTTTTCATATCGCATGTTATATCTTGGATAAGTTTTGCAAGATCTTTATGCTGTAGTACATTTTCACTGTACAGCTTGTTTACTTTAAGGGTCGGATTTTCATGCACTTTGCACAAACAGGTTTGACGGTCTTTTTCAGATGCTTGAATGATCCAAAAAGGCTTCATTTTCGCAAATAGACTGTAGCTTATTTTAGATTTACTTTCAAAAATGAATTTTTGATGCAAATTTTTCAAGGAATCATTCAGAAGTCGAATTTGTTTTTTTATTTTCTGTCTCGTTTTTGTACATCGTTTCCCAGCTTTAATCCTTGTGTTGTCATCCCTTTCAAAGAAGGCAGTAATCTTTGTTTTCAGAGCACATTTAATTCGGCGGTATGGTTTTTCTCTCTGTCGTATCCTTGTTTCTGTTATTCCAGTTTCCTTTGCAGCATATGAACCTATCTTATATTTCTTCAGCACCGTTTCTCTGAATATCAGTTTTTTTACAATGCGCTTCTCTTGTGTATTTGTACCTGAATATCTCTGCTTCATGTTTCTTACAAGAAGAAAATAAAGAGATAATGCACGTTTAGTCGTCTGCTTCTGTTTCATAACATGTTCTACCTTTTGTTCAATTTCATCCTTGTTTGATTTGATTAATCTGAAATAGCGTTTCTTATATTTGTTCTTCAGCCTTCGTTCCTTATTAAGCATTATTCGAAGTTTAAATTGATCCCTGTAAGCTTTTGATCTGTTACGGTTCTTCTTTTTTCGCCCACTCAACCTGTTGCGTTCATGAATTCTATTTGGCTGTTCTGGGAAGAAATGTTCTGGTGATGTTGGTGGCGTAATTGTTTCTCCCATAGCTTTTTTTATCCGTTTATCTTTTTCGCGTTTTGACCTTTGATTTTCCTTCCAGTGACGTCTCTGTTTTCGTTGGTCTCTGTCTGACATCTCATTGATAGTTTTTATTTCACCTGTTTTTTTTCTCTTTTGATATCTTTCTCTCTCCCGTTGTTTGTAGAGTTCGTGCTTTGTGGGATCCTCCTTCTGTCTTTTTCGCCACAATGCTGATCTTTCTTTGCTTGTGAGAGGCATTCCTGTAACTGTTTCCAAAATAAATGTCGCTGTTCTTTCTTTACTTCTAATGTATCTCTGAGTTCAATGATACTGTCATGAACAGAATCTGAGACCTCCAGCCTACTGACTTCAAGAAGATATTTTTCTGTCTTTGCAATAAAATTGTCGAGATTATTGATAAGTTCTTTTACATGAATGATGCTTTGGTCTATATCTGAAATGAAAGATTGTTCAATATTTTAATATGTCATCACCGAAACGGGACTTAGTATATATCTTTTCACTATTTGTTGCTAAACAAATCCAAAAAGAAGTGTTTGGTTCACAACAAGATAACTGTTCATTTCGTGAATTTTGAAATAAGATTTAATCAACCTTCACATCTACAAAATATCGATCTGTTATAAAGATCTACAAAGGTTATATGTTATAATATTATTTTCTTCATAATATTGATTTTTTTATCCTTTTAATGTAGCTCAAGATATTTTAATTGAAAGACAAGTGAATTTACAGATATTTTAAGGTAATGTTTCTTTAAAATATTTGTTTTCTTTAAAAAGTCTCGAAAATTCATTCAAAAGAAAACAAATGTCATTACCGAAACAATAACGTCATTACCGCAATATTTTGTCCGTTTCGGAAATGACAGTTTCGGTAATGACATTATCCTTTAAAATGATAAAAAGCGTCTATATGATCAGCATATATGTTATGTTAAATTAGTACCAAGGCATCATTTAAGTATATGTTATGTTTTTGTCTCTGACAAATTAGATTTTACACAAAAACAAATTTCAGAATTGGCATTCGGAAATGACTATACAAAAACATATGGCCAAATAAAGTAAAATTACCCGCAGCGTTGTGTAGTTCTTCCATTTGTTGGAGAGAAATGGCTGCGTTTAAAATTTCGCGCCGTACACAACTTTTGATGACGTAATCAACTGTTTATGTTATATTGTTTATTACTCGGATTTCAGTATTATACGGGGAAGTTTCGGAAATGACATAGAACTTGGTGACAAAATTTTCAAGTAAAATTTTGATTCTGCTGACTGATATAATGTTTAATAAATAAATTGTAATTAATGTACTATAATTTAATTTAATGTTATGAATATGTTTTTATGAATGTAAAAGAATATTTGAAAATAAATTAATTACATATAATTATCTCCGCCTCAGGTGACAATTGTATAAATGATAACAGGCAATGCAAAATTCATGATTTTTTTTTAATAAATGAAGGGACATTTTTCTTTATCAGGAAATTAAAAAAAAATATGTATGATTGATATCATATATGTAATTTGCTTAATTTATTTCAAATAAATGACTGAAAACTGACATTTTCACGTGGGTGACAAGAATTTGGCAAACATTATAGAATAAACCGATTAACATCATTCAAGTTTTTGACTTTGAACAAGAACACATGTCCAGGTGTAAATTTTCTTTAGGAAACGACCGTTATGTTCAAGTGTGCGAGTGGAACGGCAAACTCAGAGTGGACCTGAGGGAATGGAGTGGAGATAAGCCCACTAAAAAGGTATAAGTTTGACATTATTGCGGTGGAAAAATTTTCTAGACGTACTGGATCATGTTAATGAGGCTTTGAAAAACAAAAGAGCTTATCATTGTCACCTGGGTGGTAACGTGAATTGCAACGTAGCAGAGAACAGTGTTTACGTTGATTTACGACACTATTGGAAACCTGCGGAAGAAGTAGTGCCAAGCAAAAAGGGGCTTTGCTTGAGACCCGGAGAATTTTCACGCTTAAAAGAACTCTTATTGGAAATTAATCGGACTATTTCTGAATTGGACACCGTGGTACCATGCTATTTTAAAAGTGATCATATGAACCAGCTAGGAATGTTGAGCTGTTCTGAGTGTTATCCTGACAAGTTTACAAACTGGTGTTCTGAGGAAAATGAAAACAAAATTACGAACAGTGATTTCTTAATTTACTAAAATTGTATTTTACCTTAAACATATATTTTTGTATGATATTGGTCGTAAGAATGTAAACTTGATTATGTTTTGTGAATAAAAAAATGTCTGATTGGAAATCTTATTTGTTCCTTATTTATTTTAACCCGAAATCTCCAGCAAGTTATGCCGGACCAGAGAAACTGTACTGTAAAAGTATGTTAAGGCCGATGGAAAGTTTAAGATCGGTATGCATAGGATACAGAAATGGTTACAAGATAAGAGTCATACTCTCTTACAAGAGGTGCCCGACGTAAATATGATCGGTCCCGTGTTGTTGTCGAAGGTATAGATAGTCAAAGGGATATAGATCTCATTGATATGGTTGATTTATCAAATAAAAATGATGGTTACAAATATATTCTAGTAGCCATAGACAAAGTCTCACGATTTGCTCATTGTGTAGCAATAAAAAGTGGTCTTGATGTTGCGAATGCCTTACGTGTTATGTTGTCTGGTTCTAGAAAACCTAAAACTGCGAGAAGCGATAAAGGAATGGAGTTTCGAAGTAGACAAGTTAACAAATACTTAAAAGAGGTGAGTATAATCATTTCTATGCCCAAAACACTGAAATTAAGGCTAATTACGCTAAACGTTTTATAAAAACCATAAAACACAAGATATTCAGGTACATAATAAAGAAAAGGAACCCTCGATACATTGACGTTCTTCAAGATACAACAATACGATGCATTCCAGTTTGAATGCAGCACCTTCAAGTGTCACAAAGGAAAATGAGACTGAAAGCAGACTCCAACAAAATATGATAAGAAGTAAAACTAGGAAATTTATAGGCAAACAAAGATCGAATAAGAAAGACAAAAGAAAATATAAGTTTCAAATTGGCCAAACAGTTCGAATATCTTAAGTTAGGAACGCTTTTGACCGCGAATATTCCCAGAAGTGGACTGGAGAATTATTCAAAATTAGATCCAAATTTAAGAGAGATAACCTGTCTATTTATAAGGTAGAAGATTGGGACGGTGAACCAATCGGAGGAATATTTTACGAAAATGAATTTCAAGCTATTCATGTCGACGAAAACACAAAATATCACATAGAAAATTTTTTGAAAAATAGGACAAGGAACAAACAGCGTGAGGTACTTGTAAGATGGCTACAATGGCCAAAAAGTATGATTCATGGTTACCAGAGAAAGACGTCACATTCTATATATAGAATACGATACGTTATATAATAGGGTAATCTATTATGATGGTTTTATTTAAAGCACATCTCTAAAACAACAAAGATGAGGATTACAAATGTTGTATACAGCGCTCAACTAATTTGTCAAATTGACCTAAAAGCATTATGTTACCGTCTTTACAAATGTTTGTTACCAACCAAAGCGTTTCCCAGGACTTATTTGGCAACACAGGAAAATTAGTGGAAATTGTATCCTTTTTCCAATGGAGTGATTAACTGTAACGGATCAGCCCATACTTTAAGGGAAGGGAAGGAACGTCTACGACGATATGCGAAGAGACTTCAAAAATTTGGATATTTAGTATATTTGACGAACATCAAGTTAATTACAGCATCAGCCTATCATACCATTAATGAACCATTAAATTTACAATTGCTGGCTACCGGTCGTGTCTCTGACTACGAACCTAAAATCTTTAACAGTGTGTTTTTTTTTTTAAATGACGATGTAACATTTTGTTGTTTCTCTACCGGAAAAGTGATAATAACTGGAGTGAAATTCTCTAAGCAAATTGAAAATGTAATTTATCCCACACTCATTGAATTGGAGCTGTACACTTGTAAGAAGGAGTGAACACTATTTAACATTTAATTATGAGTCATTCAACAGTGTATCCTTATCGAAACTGCCTACTATTTAAAAAGTCATGGGCTCCATAGAGGTATACGACTACAAGCAACAAAAATGGGTACCTTCTAATCCCGATCCTGAAAAGGTGTATCAACATTTCAAGGACTTGAGGGATTGATACGTATTCCCCGACCACAGATTTAAATCAACCAAATTTTTAATGAACAAAGTTTTTATTTACACTAAACTAAAAGTACCTTTAAACTAAACAAGTTGACAAAATATACTTTAATATAAACTATTTGTAATTAACCAAAAATGTGATTATTAAAATAAACTAGTGAATAAAAGATTTAAACCAGTTGAAAGTTGTTTAAACTGTTATAAATGAAATATGAAAAACAACCTCAATGATTCTGTGCTGTTAAACTAATAAATCTGAATTGTACATGTAGCAAGCCCTGTTTTAATCTGTATGAACAAAAATAGAGATCTAATAATTCAAGATGGCTGCTACTTAAATAAAGGAAACATATTAATTAATCTTAATTAATTCTGTAAAACGAACTTACAAAAATTACTAACAAATATATCAAAAATATTTCAGTGAATTTAGCTAATCTCTAAGGTTCCTTTAAATGCCAAAGTGCCTAAAATAAATTAAGTAATTAATTCATCAACCTTAGAGAGCTTTTAAAGATGTTACTTTTCCAAAAATTAGCAGCAGAATGACAGAATTGTTTGAGATGCTTGTATAAATGGACTTCTGAATCCCAGAGGGAGCTAGCATCTACCTACAGGTGGCACTGTATGTAACAACTTATCTGATTGGTCAAATTACAGCCAATCAGAATTTACTTAACAAATACTCTAGGCTAATCAGTACTTTACATAACTATTCTAAAAATAGATTATGATTCATGGAAAATTTTGCAACAGTATCAATTGACCATGATTATAAAAATAATAAAGTTTTGCAAAATATTTGTAACAATAAAACTAGTAACTAATATCAACTAAACATATTTACAAACATATCATAAATCATGCAAATGCTAAATTAACAATATGTATCTCACTAAGTTTAAAGTCCAGTATAAGTGAAAGTAGAAACATTCTATGTTGTATATAAAGAGTCTTAGGCCATGCTAAGTTACTGTTAAAGAATGTATCAATAAGTTCTACAAACTATAATCAACATTAAACTAATGAATGATAAGAATGAAATGTCTATAAAACAATACATGTTCAATATGATTAAACTTTAAAATAAACTTAAATCTAAGTTAAAGTTTAAACCCTTAATATTTCTTGAAAAATATGTATGAAGATTATATATGATTTACTTCTTGAGTAATATTATACAATATTATGTAATGATTATATAACCTGTTGTAGTTGGAATCCAACTTTACAACAGACCCAAACTTGGTTCCTATCATTTTTACTATAAAGAAAAACAGTCAGTGTTGGGAAACCTTACTAGAGAGGAAGTTGAAGTTGACCTGGACTTGTCTTTCTACAAGTTTATTTGAAAAAGATATTTATATAATCACTGGGAAACAATTGTTTCTGGTGAGCGATTCATGGCCATTATGACCCTCTTGTTTTAATACGCATGATACAAAAATACAGCAACAGATTTTATAAGATTTTCATTTCTTATTGACACAATTATGTTTAACTTTTTCTAGTTTGGCTGTCTATAAAATTTCCTTAACTGGTAAGTGAGTATCGCATAAATCATCATAACAGTCACATATATGTAAGAATTTTTATTTTACACTTTTCAGTGGATTACTGATTTATCCGTGAAAATTATATTTGATAATTTCACAATGATATTTATCAAAATATAATTTCACACTTTTCAATGACGAAACTACTTTTTTAAGATTTTCCCCATTTGGTACCTCAATTTTATTTTTGCTGACAATTCTGATAATGTCAGGCTGTTTAAAGAAAAATTAAGCTGAAATTGATAAATAACTTTAATGTCAAAAGTTATAAAAAGAAGAAAACTTACTTCTATTCATTCAAACTACAATCACCAAATTTCGTCTCTATTTTTTTTGTTTCATTTTTACAGTCTGAAAAATACATTCCTTCCACATGCAAAACTGCTCTTGATAACATCTGGGCATATTAAAGTATCATACGGGCAATAACTGCCGTATGCGTTATGAAAACTTGAAAAGCAATGACAGTCATCAGCCCGAAGAATAAGTAAACAACCCAGCGTTCCTGAGCCAGCCTTTGAAGTTGTCGCTTTTCCTTGCTGCTTTTTGAATGTTTTCACATCTCTCAACACTTATTTTTTGTCTGTTACAAAAATAAAATAAGTTTTTACTTTTAAAAAGGTGAATGACTAACTAATTCAAGTGATATCTCTCTGAATCAAACACAATTATTTTCCTCCCGTGAAATACACAACTTTCAAAAATGGCTGCCGCTTACATTAAACAAAGCCAGGTCTAATATAAATTCGCAGTAAGTAACAGAAATATAGATGGATGGTTGGACTTTTTCTCCTACAAGAATTGTTTGTTTTTATTATTAAAACAAGCCATAATTCATTTTTTTAATAAAATGAATAATATCACCGTCATTTAACGTTGATTGTCGAACTTATTTTTCAGCTCAAGACTTCTTGTATTTAATGAGAAATTTCGACTAAATGGGGCTCTCAATGGGGAAAACAGACTTTAATATTGACATCAATATTATGGAAATTTCGTTTTAACTTGTTTTTAAGGATAAAATAAAAAGAAAATGTGTTTGTTGTGTAAGATGTAATTTTATTTCATCTCGTGAACTCACTCGTGGCTACGCCCACTCTACACACAAACAAACAAATATCCTTTATATTTTGATCTTCAACACTGTGTGTATCACACCTTTTGCAAAGTCGTTCATTTCTTTCCCTTTCTACTTAAATATCCAAACTGCCAATTCTAAAGTATGTGTTTATGAATCTTATATTTTCAAATCATAAACATTTATAATGCTCAAAAGGCAAATCACTTTTAAACGATTCGTAAATTTCTTACTTAGAATTATCATCAACAATCATATCCCACTCTTGAAGGCTAATATCTTTCACTCTATTTACAAACACATTTAAAAATACATTATCATTTTGTACCAAATGTAACCAAATCCGTAACTTTCTTAACAGTTTTCTCTGATTTAACCCAATTGAAACAACCATTTCAAATATCATTTAGTATCATTATGTAATAATTATTGTTGTTACAAATCTTTCGTTGTGCATTTTTTAAATTTTCAACCAATATCTTATAGCTCTTTTGGCAATTAAAGTATCATATATGTACATGCACAAACTTACCATTGATAATTAGATAAAAACAGTCATACTAAACATTTAGCATTTTATTGCTTAATATGCAATAAGCATCTTTCTACGAACGTTGCGGGCCTTAAAACTAAAGGAGGATGTGTTGTTGTTGTTGTTGTTGTAGTAGATGATGATAATGATGATCTTTATATATACCAGACCACTATATTATTCACAGCTAATAAGGAAGAACAACGATACATGCAAACGATGGTGTTTTGGTCAGTAACGTTGTTATTTGCTTTGAGTCTCAAAGGTAAAACACTTTTCTTAATATAATCGAGTTATGTTTCAATGTATTGGTTTAAATATTCTTTGCAATTCAATAAAAAAGTAAAATCATTTTATCTTGAACATGCAGATATATTTTTTATGATTTACTATTGTTTTAAAAATTTCATAACTTTTTGTTGAAGGTAAGAACATTAATTTTTCTAGCATTCGATGTCCATCTAAAAAGCATGATTGTTTATGTTTTACAGGCATAAGAGTTCTTCATATATTGAAGATATAGTCTTGTCTTTTATTTCTTTATTTGTATAAGAAACAATAATTGCCTTTTTACTTTTGCAAGACTCTTTATTTGTTTTAGTGGTTTTAAAATAAACCCCGTCTTTTCAATTAAGACATGTTTGTATTTGTTTTCTGTGATTTGGAGATATTTACAGGCTATTTAAATTACCATGATTTCATTTGGCTCTTTGAGTATTGGAAATATTACAGTCTTTTCAATTTAAGCATGGCTCTTTTGTGCGCTTTCTGTGTTTCTGTCTGTTAAATCACATACATGTTTTCTCTTCATAAAGATTCTTCGTTAATGGTTTCACGTTAGTCATGGATATATTGCGTTTTGGTAACATTTTTATTTTACCTATAATGTTAATAAGATAACAGTCTTTTTTAATTTAGCATGATTTTTTATTTGTTTTCTGTTTATTTGTCATAACCACAGTTATTTTATACTAAAGCAATTAACATTATTTGTTCCCCTTGAATTAGAGATAATAGATATTAATAGGAATTTTAATATAAGCATCGTTGTTATCTGCTTTTTTACTTGACCACAATATTTTAGGTCTTTTGTCTTTGTTGTATCTTATTGTGTGTGTTTTTGACATTATCACAGTCCGTTTTTAGCTCACCTGTCACAAAGTGACAGGGTGTGAGCTTTTGTGATCGCTTTTCGTCCGGCGTCCGTCCGTCCGTAAACTTGTACTTTAAATGACATCTCCTCATAAACCACTAGGCCAATTTCATCCGAACTTCACAGGAATGTTCCTTTGGTGGTCACCTTAAAAAGTTGTTCATAAAATTTAATTCCATGCAGAACTCTGGTTGCCATGGCAACCGGAAGAAAAAACTTTAAATATCTTATTTTAAGAAACCCAAAGAGCTAGAGCTTAGATATTTGGCATGAAACATCTTCTAGTGAGTGTCTACCAAAGGTTGTTCAAATAAAAGTCCTGGGGTCAAAATTGGCCCCGCCCAAGGGGGTCATTGATTTTCCCTATATGCATATAGTAAAAACTTAAAAAATCTTCTTTTAAAGAACCCAAAGAGATAGAGCTAAGATATTAAGCATGAAACATTTTCTAGTGAGTGTCTACTAAGTTTGTTTAAATAAAAGCCCTGGGGTCAAAATTGGCCCCGCCCCAGGGGGTCATTGATTTTCCCTATATGCATATAGTAAAAACTTAAAAAATCTTCTTTTAAAGAACTCAAAGAGCTAAGATATTTAGCATGAAACATCTTCTAGTGAGTGTCTACCAAGTTTGTTCAAATAAAAGCCCTGGGGTCAAAATTGGCCCCGCCCCGGGGTCATTGATTTTCCTTTTATGTGTATAGCAAAAATTTAAAAAATCTTTTTTGAAAAAACCCAAATAGCTAGAGTTTATATATTAAGCATGAAACATCTTCTAGTGAGTGTCTACAAAGTTGTTTCAAATAAAAGCCCTGGGGTTAAAATTGGTACACCCTGGGGGTCATTGATTTTCCTTATATGTGTATAGCAAAAACTTAAAAATCTTCTTTGAAAAAAAAAACAAATAGCTAGAGTTTACATATTAAGCACGAAACATCTTCTAGTAAGTGTCTACAAAGTTTGTTCAAATAAAAGCCCTGGGGTCAAAACTTGCCCCGCCCCAGGGGTGTCATTGTTTTTAACTATATGTGTATAGTAAAAACTTAAAAAATCTTCTTTTAAAAAACCCAATGAGCTAGAGCTTAGATGTTAAGCATGAAAAATCTTCTTATGGGTGTCTACCAAGTTTGTTCAAATAAAAGCCCTTGGGTTAAAATTGGCCCTGCCGGGGGTGGGGGGGAATCATTGTTTTCCATTATATGTGTGTAGTAAAAACTTACCATCATGAGGCCTTCGTTTAAAAGATGATTTAGATAAACTTAAAATTAATCCAGACAGTATCCTTCAAAATGACGACGAGGATGTTCCACCTTGGACTTATAATTCCCCGAAAATAAATATTAACCTTTCAAATATAAGAAAGGCATCAAATTCACCTGAATATTTCAAAGAGAAGTTTCTAGCAAATAAGGAAAAACATGAAGATTTTATACATATTTATACGGACGGTTCAAAAGAAGGTTGCAAAGTAGGTGCGGCTGTGTTTGAAAATAATTTTACATCTAGTATGAGGTTACGAGATAATGCATCAATTTTTACTGCTGAAGCAAAAGCTATCGATTTAGCATTGTCATACATAGCACAGCATACCTACGATAATTTTGTGATATTTTCTGACTCGCTTTCTGTTTTAATATCCATTAAAAATAAAAAAAATCTGACAATATCATGGTAAAGAAACTTCTTTTACGATTTCATGATATACTAAAAACAAAATATGTTAAATTATATTGGATTCCAAGTCATGTAGGAATACGAGGAAATGAAAAAGTAGATGCTTTAGCTAAACAATCATTAAATTTTCAAACAACTGACTTATTGTTACCTGCTTGTGATTTTAGACCGGCTATAAATAAACTCGTATCATCTGATGGAAAGCAAATTGGGACAATGCCGTTTTTAATAAACTTCACGATATAAACCCATCTCTTGATATGTCACCATCTCTATCTCTGTCAAACCGCCGTGATCAAACAGTTCTTCTTCGATGCCGAATTGGACACACTAAAATTACCCACTCTTATCTCCTCACAAATGACAATGCCCTTTTCTGTGTAGGTTGTAATGAAAATTTTACTGTCAAGCATTTTCTTCTTGAATGTCATGATTTTTCACAGGCCCGTTATAGATTTTATTCTGTAAATTCACTCAAAGAACTTTTTAATACAATTCCATCAAAAAACATAATTGATTATTTGAAAGAGATAAACTTGTATTCTAGGATCTAATTGGCTCATTTCTATTGTCATTTACAGTGTTATACATAACATTTTAAGCCTATTATAGCATTCGGCACGATGTGGCCAGTTATGTGTTGACGTGCTGTAAAAATCCAAACAAACAAACATCATGAAACATCTTCTAATGGGTGTCTTCCAAGTTTGTTCAAATAAAAGCCCTGGTGTTTAAACTGGCCCCGCCCCGGGGAGCCTTTATACAGGTGAGCGACCTCAGGGCCATCATGGCCCTCTTGTTTATGTTCCCCGAAAGGTAAAGATATAGTCGCCACTTTGTCCGTCCGTCCGTCCGCCCGCTTTTTATCCGGGACATAACTCTTAAACCACATGAGGTATCATCATTAAACATTGTAGGTATATAAATCTTAAAGGGTATATGTGTGGTATATAAGAACCATAACTCTGCCTTTCCAAATGTTGGAGTTATTGCCTTTTGTTCATGTTTACACTTCGAACATTGTCCGCTACATAACTCTATAACTATAAGACAACTTGATTCTATTCACACGAAAATTTATGATAAAAGAGATGACTTTGACTTTTGTATAGTTAATTATCCACATTTGGATGGAGACGTACCCCATGCAACATCCTACGGGGTTTATGTTTCTCAGTTAATTAGATTCGCTAGAGCTTGTAACAACGTAAAGGATTTCAACGAGCGGAATATTTTTATTACCACCAAGCTTCTAAAACAGGGCTACCGCTATCATAAATTACGGAAATATTTTACTAAATTTTACAATCGTAACTTTGATTTAATTTCTAAATTCAATAGTGATTTAAAAACTCTTCTGCGACAAGGGATTAGCCAGCCTGGTTTTTATGGCGATGTGGTTTACAAACTTCGTAAGATTTTGGGTCATGGTAATTTTTCTGCTGTTTTTACTAAAATCATTAAACGTTTTATTAAAAGAGGTTATGACCCTACTATTTTAAGACATACTGCATGTTTAGTGTTCAACCCTTTTACAGTTGGACACTACGCTTTCCTCTTTTGATTGCATCTGACGGACCAAGTGGGAGACTCTATGATGGATAGTTCGTAAAGCCCTTTGGGACTGAATTGTCTTAATGTTCGTCTTCTGCCTTGCTTCGTCGGGCCCTTGTAGGTGATTTTCTTGTTGCTCTGTCTTCCTTTAGGACATTGAGTACTTTCTTCTTATGGTCATTGGGTTTACTTTTATATGTTTCTACATGATCATTTTAGTGTTTTACTTATTTAACCTTTTGTAACCATGACAACTGTTAGAATTTCACTTGGCGGGGATTCATTTTATTTACACTGTCTCGTTTATAGGAACATGGTGGGGCTAAGAGCGAGGTTTGGTGCACCATTAACCGGTTTAAACTCCCCAGCAGTCATTATTATGCTGCTGACCGTTCCAAGGCGGCGCCCCACTGTGTTCCTCAGATGTATGTCTATGCTGTTTCATACTGTTTTGGTGACACTTTTGCTTGTGTCCCTTGTTGTTTTCTCGTCTACGGTAAGTATCTTCCCCATTGCCTCTAGTTTTTATTTCTTTGATTAAACCCCCCCCCCCCTTCCCCGGTCTTCTGTCCCCTTCCCCTTTGTGGGCCTATTATTATTTTCTTTGAGTTCCTAATCAGTTACAAATTATTTATCATTTAATGATTAACGTGTCGTTGCCCTGTCCTTTTTATGTTTGGGGTCCGCCTGGGCTCCTTGCCATTGGTTCTTGTTGCTGGGTCATATGGGGGTTGCGTTCATTGAACGCCGCCTTTCCTTGTTGATCTTGTTTTTCATATTTTGAAACTTTATACTAGGTAGATAGATCTCATTCAGTAAATGTGTAGTGCACAAGCACGGTAACTCTGTCTTACTTATTTTTCAGTTATTGCCCTTTGTTCAGTTTTACACTTTGAACATATTGTCCATAGTACACCGTAGGGAACGTGTTACAGTATCGCGTTTTTCGGATTTTAAAGATGGAGGATTATTTGTTGGGAAGAGAGGTAGGTGATTTTTATTCCGGTCCATACTACAAGTAGTTAAGTTTCTAAAACATGTTTTTGTGCTTTGCTTGTAAGGAACAGAATCCGGTATCTAGTCATATATTTCTTCAGACCCTGCACCGCAGGTTTATCGCTATATTGTCTCATAAATATGCATATTTGACGGTTTGAAATTTGAATCGAGAGACCAACGCATTTTTCTGCAATTTCGACATTATTTATGCATGCCTAGAAAAGCAAAACGTTAGTCCTTTATGTTAGAAAACGGTTATAAAAGTAAATGACCAGTTGAACCTATTTTCCTGTTTGTAAAATGCGTTTGAAAAAATAAACAATGTTACAGTATAGAGCGAGGTAATTTGTGCAGGGTTACAGCATAGACCTAGCGATTTGTATCCGATTTTGTTACAGTTTATACCCAGATTTCTGTTACAGTTTAGATTATAAAGTAATGTCCTAAGTAAGGACTGTTTTCACGACAACAACAGTAACTTTTATCGATATGTAATGAGAGAAGAAAGATTATTGCTTGATTTCATTACACATTATAATAATGCATATTAGTAATAAAATAGAGAAAAAAGAATCCTTAACAGAAGTCCAACACGGAAAACATGCTCAGTTTGACAAAACCTGTTCATGGACGGTAGTGGTAACTGTGAGCTACCGTTCACGCCTCCTAGCACCGGCTTCAGCAAACTTCACATTAATCATGAACTGGTACAGTTCAGACTTTTTAACATCTGTGGATGTGTTCATATGGCGGTTATCATGGAACCTTCAATGTGACACGTTATTGCCATTCTATGAAAAGCGGCATATTACCCCCCCCCCCCCCCTTAAAACTTGTGTGTGCCCTAAACAAGAATACAATGAGTGAAACTAAACAAAATGAAATTTTGAGAGGGGATCGGGGGTTATGAAGCCTGCATACCATAGATAGGCTGTCAAAATACACAATGAACAAGCAGGCAATACCCTAGGAATGATTAAACAGTATTTAAGTGAGCAATACTGCAACCTTAAATTATATTTTAAGTTGGAATTTCCATCTACCATAATGTATTTTGTAAGTATTTAAAAGGGTTTATGAACATTTTCAATTTTGTTGTGTTGGAATTTCTTTAGCGATTCTGTTTAACTCTATTTTGTTTCGTTTGGCTTTCTTGTAATTTAAGTTTCAACGACACTGGGGTCATGTGAAAACATTCCTGCTTTAGTGTAAAGAAAGACCCCAGATACACTTTGTGAAACATTTCAGACACGAGCGCCTGACTAGAACCACCGACCTTCCGTAAATTAGCTTGATAGATTCCTCACATACAAAGAATCCAAAGTCATGATTGGATTTCAACTACAGCAGTAAATGAAGAGTGATTTGAAGTCGACGGCCTTATTCCCGACTCTGCCACTATTATGTACCACCATCAGACTCACTAGAGAAGATATTGTAATTGTCTGACCTTAATTTATACTCTATAACTTTCAATAATATTTTCTTTTTCAGAAACATGAAAACTATTATACAGGATGTCTGAAATAAAAAGACGACTTTTTATTTAACAATGACAAAATAATCGTAACTTCAACAAAGAAGCATTCGAAATGACGCCATGATCATGATTTGAATGTTTTTGGTTCGAGCTGAGAAGGGTCTTTAAACATTGCCTTTTTTTCAAAATCTATGTTTTGGGTTTTCGTCTCCCCGATTGCAACCGAAACCATTTGAACAACTTAATTGGTAGAAAGTCATGTAAATTTCATCACATTTAGTCAAGTAGTTACTGAGCGGATGAGATTGCACAAGCATGTGTACGAAAGACGGACGAATAGCCATCGGGCCAATAAGCTCACAGAGATTTGATTCTTTGTAACATTCATACATTTTACCTAGTATAATTATATAGAAAATATCGAAGTCTAAACTGTAACCGAAATCTGGGTATAAACTGTAACAAAATCGGATACAAATCGCTAGGTCTATGCTGTAACCCTGCACAAATTACCTCGCTCTATACTGTAACATTGTTTATTTTTTCAAACGCATTTTGCAAACAGGAAAATAGGTTCAACTGGTCATTTACTTTTATAACCGTTTTCTTACATAAAGGACTAACGTTTTGCAGATTTGCTTTTTCTAGGCATGCATAAATAATGTCGAAATTGCAGAAAAATGCGTTGGTCTCTCGATTCAAATTTTCAAACTGTCAAATCTGCATATTTATGAGACAATATAGCGATAAACCTGCGGTGCAGGGTCTGAAGAAATATATGACTAGATACCGGATTCTGTTCCTTACAAGCAAAGCACAAAAACATGTTTTAGAAACTTAACTACTTGTAGTATGGACCGGAATAAAAATCACCTACCTCTCTTCCCAACAAATAATCCTCCATCTTTAAAATTCTATACTGTAACCGAAAAACGCGATACTGTAACACGTTCCCTACGGTGTAGTATAAAAGATATTAACAAGAAACATTGTAGATCTCGTTTTGGAAATTTGAAGTGCAAAAGAACCATAACTCTGCTTTGCTTAATTTTAGAGATATCGCCCTTTAGTCATTTTTACACTGTGAACTTTGTCTGGGTCTTTACTTTAAAACTAATAGAGTTATCAACAAGAAACTCAGTCGGTAGATAGATCTTATTATGTAGACGTGTAGTGTAAAGGATAGTTACTCTGCCTAGTCTCAGTTTGGAATCATTGCACTTTGAACTTTGCCTGGGACATAACTCTGAAACTACAAAAGGTATGCTTGTATGTGTCCAAACCCTATTCGGGGAGCATGACCCGGTGTAACTGGCTCTTGTTTTTGTAGTTTGTGTTGATGCTGTCGAGCAAGAACCAAACAAGGTAAATAGAAACAAATATATGCAGAAATTTATCTAAATGTCTAATTTAAATATGATAATGCATTGACTATGCTTGAAAGCTGCATTTTCTATAACTGGTCAATTTAATTAGGATTTTTCCTTAAATACAAAAATGCTTTCAGTTTTTTAATGCCACTATATTATTATATATTTATATTGTATTTACCTATGGTGTGTAGTGTTTTAAAACGTATCTTTTGTGGGTGTACTCAAAAATATTAACTTTAAAGTGAAAAAGAAAGGTATAGATATTATCAGTTCTTTTAAATATCAAATTTGAGCATTATATATCTTAAGTTTAAACTATAGCAACAGGATGGTTTTCACTCGGTTAATAAACTGTAGCAATCTTGTTTAATCTACGGCGATTTAAAGGTAGTTCGTATTTCATACACCAATTATTTTTTTTCTTCAAAAAATGTAGTTTAAAGTGGGTTTTTATGTTTGTAACTAGCGTAAAATAATAATTTGTCCGACTACTCACCTTTGACGCTGTTGTATATCAATGCCGTCAGGGACCAGGGATTTTTTTTACTTGCGTCGAAGCTACCTGGTAAACCTAGGGAACGTTTATGATTGAAGTCATCCTTCATTAGTAAAGTTAAGTGGTTCTTATATGACAATTATTTTTAAATGTTGTGTGACTACACAGCCAACAAATAAGTCCCCTTTTAATATCAATATGTGGTACTTTACCTGATTGAAATAGGGTTTTTCCAAATGATTCATTGAATATCGATGTCATTTGTGTATTTATTTACATGACTGATTGAAATAATATATTGTAAATGACATAATTATGTATAACAAAATCTTTCATGATGAAATGTAAGGAAACGTTAAAGGGCCTCCATTTAGTGCGATCATCACCTAATTTTGGTTCGATTTGATCAGATGTTTTAATATAAGTCAATTCATTCACAAAGACTACACCATATTGTCATTCTAAGTCATTTTTATAAATAAGTTTTTTGTCTAGAAAAAAAATTTTGACAAAAAGACAAATGTTTTACTAAAGACGAAAGGATACC
Source organism: Ruditapes philippinarum (assembly GCF_026571515.1). NCBI lineage: Eukaryota > Metazoa > Mollusca > Bivalvia > Venerida > Veneridae > Ruditapes > Ruditapes philippinarum. The sequence goes on along the minus strand of NW_026852771.1, from coordinate 7,758 downwards.
TTTTCGCATTGACAAAAAAGCTAATCGAGACAAGGTTCGGCGAAATAAACGTATTTTTGATAAATAAATAGACTAGACTAATAAGTGTTAAAACGTCTAATCAAATCGAATTAAAATCAGTTGACTTACTCATCATGATCTCACTTTTTTGAAGGCTCTTTAACGTTTTCGTAGAAATGTACTATAGAAACATTAACAAAGTACAATTTTCACTGATCAGTATTAAATTGATTTGTAAATAATGATTTCTATGCGAGGTTAACATACTGGTTGCAAATACCAGTGGCGCAAATATAATTTAATTTATATCGCATTCACTGTCAACTTTCTAACATATGACTTAAGCAGCGTGCCTTATTCTCATGCAAACTTTCATGAAAATCTTTAGGACATATTTAAAAGTAATATTGCAAAGTGAACAGGGAAAGTACTTTATACATTACAAAAGTCCTTACTGCGTGTATCACGCAATGGAAATATGGTAATAAATATTGCAGACTCGGTCTCTAATCTCATATAACCTGTAAACTTATTCACTTATTTTCTTTAGGCAAACAAGTACCTTATTGAAAAGTGGGGAAAACTCTTCGACTTTGATGATTTCAATCATGATGGACTTCTTTCATTGGAAGACCCCAAAGTATTTGAGTAAGTAAAAATGTTGACTGAAACCTTATTAGAATATCACAACGGACAATTTATGCAATCCAGTATCAATTTATTGATCTCACAAAACACGAAGAATGAATCTTAAGACCAGGGCTCGGTCACTTTTATAGTTTTAAAGCACATTGAGTTAAATATAACAATAGACATGGTGATATTTTTTAAATCCTCTTGTCCATCGTAACGAATTCACAATTCCAACTTCATGATTTCACAATTTCAACATGAAGAATTCACCCAAATTCACGATTTCAACTTCATGAATTCAAGATTTCAACTTCGTGAATTCACGATTTCAAACTTCACGAATTCGTGATTTTATATTCGCGAGTTCAACTTGGTTAATTCACGATATCAACTTTGTGAAATTTAAATCGTGAAGTGCAAAAAATGAATTCAAGAAGTTAAACTTGTGAAGTTGAAATCGTGATTTCACAAAGCTTCCAAACATGATTTTGCGAAGTACAATTCGTGAAGCTGAAATCGTGAATTGATGAAGTTTTGAAGTCGTGAATTTGTGAAGTTAAACTTCGAGTTCGCATGTTGAAAACGGTAATTCACGACTTTAAAATTGTAAAGTCACGACAATGAAATTATGAATTTATGAAAATGAAATTTCCCTGCCAGTCGGTCGTTGAATATGCAAATGATTCTCTTTTAAGTCATGTCAATACCAACTTAACCAAGTGTATTGTCAGACAATTATAACACATATGCAATAATGCCTAGGTCACAATAAATCGGCCGCCGCCCGATGTAACGATTTTTACAACATCGGCGGCTTTGACGATTTCTCGATCCGGGAGATTTTACCTTGCGAAGACATTCATGAATCTGTCGCCGGGCTATTATGTGCCAAATTGATGTTACAGATAGCATTCAAAGACGGGCAGTCACCGCCTGACGACGTCTGTGCGATTTGTAAATGGATCTGGCGGTCGCCGCACTGGCGTCTGGCGATAAAGCCGTGGTATTTTATGATCAGTCTGTGGTCAATATGCCAGCAAATAAGGCAGTTGATAGAGACAAGATAAAGACCGAGCAAATAGTTCAACAATTGTAATTTGCCTTTTCCTTTATGATAATCCGCGTAGACGTTCTTGCTCGGCCATAAAGTTCATGTTAAATCCAAAGGAGTTCACAAAAGCATTCTTTGGCAATTACAAAACAATCAAGCCGCTATTACAACAAACTCAAGTCGCGCGATTGTCGTACGACAAAACGATGACCGTCCGGTGCCTGTGCATGAATCGTTCAGGTACCGGGCGATACTCGTTTGTTGTGTCTATTCGGGCGCCGGGCGGGGCCCGGTCGGTGTCCACCCGAGTGCGTTTAAAATAAGACGGTCTTTTAGTATCAAAAACAATCGTCCGATCCAAATAATATTGCCCGGTGCCGCCTTTTTCAACTAACTGATCCCAATAATTATCGTCCGGACAACGTTTGCTTTTAAGTCCACCAATGCAAATGAGAAAAAAAATTTCCAGCTGCTACCAGCCGATATAACGATTTTTTGGAGAAATAGACGGCGACCGTCTGTCGATTGTGATTGAGGCATATTACACAAATATTGTTATTGATAATTAGGCAATATCAATCTTAAAACACACACACACACGCACGCACGCACGCACGCACGCACACACACACACACATACAAACAAGATAACAAACACTATTTCAGATGCATAACGATATTGTTGTGAAGTTTTGATTAATAAGGTCTTTTCATTTATTTATTTATTTATTTATTTATTTATTTATTTGGTACTGCGTCTTTTCTGTTTTTGTTTGTTTTTATGGCGCAACAACACAGTTTTGATAATATGGTGCCGAAACTGGAATGATGATTTCAGATAATCTTTGGAGTTGCACACTTAAAGCAACAGAAGGGTTAAAACAACCTCATCCGCTGGTGCTAAGAGATGCATAGATTCCATTATTTCATACCCATTAGTAACCTCGTCTTGTTGATTTATGTTATCATTTGTTTTCTTACAGAGAACGTTATAAAACCCGTAATAATCTGACTTATAAGCAAATCAAGAAGATCATAAAAGAAATGGATAAACTGTGGAATGTCTTCTTTTTCCAAAACAAGAAAGAACTCTCCAAAGATGATTTTATAAACATGATAAAACAAAGTTATGAATCAAACGCAACTGCTTTAACTGAGAATGTGCGTGTTTTTGCATCGGATTGGTGCAATTTGATAGACTTAGATGGAGACACATTCCTTTCAAAAGATGAATTCATTATGAACTTTGTTGCCGGAACGCACAACAATACCCAAATAGATGAGCGTTTTTTCTACATGTATAATCCTGTTAATGAGCGTTTTCCCGTGGACGATATCATCAAGTCTTTTGTTCTGTTTGCAACTGAGTCTGATAAGTCGAAACCGGACATTTTCTTAAATGGAATAAATATCGGAGTTTAAATAAAAATTATTGTCTTGAAACGTATGATGAAATTTACTTTTGAAAGAAGGACTTCGAGATAATAAATTGTTATTCGCATTTGATTTTATTATATCTTATTTAATCTGATTACATAAAACAAAATTCATTGAATCTTTTTTGAAATAGTACAAAATGACCGATATGCAATAAAATAGTAAATTGCGCACATGCCACAATTACACATAATCATCATAATTATCACATTATTACATTTGCGACGCGAACTTGAAAACAAATGTGATATAAATATAGTATATTTTTGTTTGTACCATACCTTGATTCAATTGTCGGAATTACGTAATTCTAGTTTGGAGCTAATAACCTAAATTAAAAAAAAGCTTATTTGGAGAAATATGTCCTCATTAGGACTTCTTTACGCCTTGTTAGGATCATTAGGTTCCGATTCGGCTGAAACAGAGTCATGAAAAACTATAACTTAATAAGGATTTAATACGTAATGCGGAACAGGTTTCATTTCTCCTATAAAGATTTTTCGATTCTAATTAGGACTTATATTTTTGTATTGTTCATAGTAATTAAACTTTTTTACCCTAATGAGGTGTTTATGAAGTCAACAAAACTCCTAATAAGATGTTGAAAAGCTATAGTTAAAAGGGTTGGAAAAAACGTAAAAAGTAAATTTTGTTTAGATAAGTTGGCTTGTTAATATATGCACAACTCAACATAGTGACTTGATCGTACATATAATTGTATTGACCAGGATTGGTGAATGTCATGTCTCGAATTAGATGGTTCCTATAAAACTATTTTGTCTACTGCTTCAAAGTTGTTTCTGAAGTTTTTGTCTTGCCTTTTGAAAACGTGTTGCCTTCGTGTAAAATAAAGGAGGTAATAATTGTAAGTAAAATTTTAACGGTCATTTTTGCATTAATATAATGTTTCTTTCACATTCTTACATTGTTTGCCAGTTGTCTAAAGCTTTCTCGATGAAGCTTATCGTAAATGTTATCACTGAAAATGATTCATACCGTCACCTTGACTATTCGAAAATTAATTTGTCTGAAGCCAAACGAACTGTGCTTGTATTTTGTGATGGTTCATCTGTGTACCAACAAGAATTACATTTATTGGTTTGCTAAAAGAGTATAATCGTTTGCTAACCATTATTTTGTTTAAAAAATAGAAAAAAGAGATAATTAAGTAAACGAAAAATAAGTCTTCTGAAGGCAATTTGAATTAATTGTCAGACTAGCTTTCAGAATTTTCAAACTTAAAACTCACAGTGCATTGTGATATTGCATTGATATTTCAAGTTAAATTTAATTTATTTACAGGTTCCTGCGATGGAATTTTAGGTATGATGGTAAAGTTGTAGCCAGTTACAACGTTTAATAAATATCATTAACTGGACCTGGAAAGTAAAGGTTATTTATGTACCAAGATCAATGTAAGTGTAACCAACTAAAAAGATCTATCCCTGACGAATGTTGTGTCCTCTATGAGCATATTTCATTAACAAATAACAAAGCTATAGTTTTGTAAACAGGGAGATATCAAATGAAAATATGAAGCAAAACCATATATAAAGGAACTTAATTATGTCAAACTACCTATCAGTGTTTTCAAACTTTAAACACACAGTTTCATTGTGATAAAGCATGATAATTATAGGGACAGCAATTACTTCTACTGGAGAGGAATTGATATAATTATTGTGTCATTTGTTCCAATCTAGTCTGAATTACTAAGTTTTGAAATGTTTAATCTAATTCATATGTCTAGATTTGGCAAGAAGCAAGTGTGCTTTGTGTATCACCAAAAGATGTCTTGGGGAATGCAGTTAAATTCTGATATTTTACACCATTGAATATAATTCAATTTTTTTTCAAATAGCACCCACAATCAACAACTTATGTTAACAAAAAAGCATATCTGTTCACTTTTACAATTATAATATCATGATAATTCAATATCTTTTATAATCAGAGAAATATGCGTAAAATATTTTTCTCCAAGAATTCTCCATTTGAATACATGATATAAAAAGATATTTAATGACAACTGTACACTATGAACATGAATTTTTTACCAATGTCAAATTCTGATGACTGAAATGTGTGTGTGGAGGGGTTTGGACATATGTCATGTTGTTTATTCCTTTCTTTTAATTTAACAGTAAAAATGACTCATCAAGATCCAAAGAAATATTTCTATTCTAAAACTTTCGTACCTGAAATATTGTCTTAACATGAAACAGATTGCATTGCTGCATAGCATGTCGCATATAAAACAAATTATACAAAACACATTAGTTTTCTCTGCATTATGCCTTACTTACACAATAAAGAAATTCTGGCCTAAGGAAACTAAAACAAAGCACGAATGTTTCATAGAATGCTTCATATTCAATCTGGATTCAGTGGATGTGTTCGTTTGTTTTTTTGTTTGATTTTAACGCCATATTGACACATTACTGGACAGACCGCAAAGATTCATGCCGAAGATAGTGTATTGGACGGTTCTTTTGCTATGCTTCGTGTTTCAACAGCAAAATATTGTAATCATGACAAAGTAAAAAGAGTATATTTGTTTGCCTTTGTATCAGATGAAATTTTATTTCATCGAGATAGCTTTAAAAAAGTGTATTCCAACGAGTGACGTAACCACCAGAGAATGCATATTTTGAAGTTCACGAGACTCGCTTCTTTCCGAACAAAATTTTACAACTTCTCAGATCTTGAATATTTTTGGTTAGAAAATATCTAGATTTATCACACACCCGTGCCAATTTTGCGACTTCGTAAATATGGTATTGCACGGCGGTGCATATATTTTGACGTGACGTCATTAGCGTTGTACAAACATAGTGTAAAGACGCGCTAAATGTTAGCGTTATACTATAGGCGCGTCAATGAAAAATGACTCTTATTTCACTTCAAACGGTCTTTATTTTGGGTATGTGATAAATAGAATATTAAATTCGTGTAAGTTCATTACTGAATTTATTGCACTCGTTGAGTAATTTGAACTTACACTCATTCAATGTCCTCTATGTATCAGTATTACTTCGATAGCATTATTTTATAAATAAACAGCGTTACAACGACGTCAAACCGTCCCCTATCGGCAGCGGCGGATTTGCGTCTTTTTGTCAGTAACCCGGTCTGACTTTATCAATTTTCATTGATTTTCTTTCGTTTTTTTAATGTTCAGTAAATGTATTGTCTTTGTAATAATGTCTGTTGTAACAATGGATAATACTCCGCGATTCTACGGTTAATTTCCCTACGTTTTTACGTCCGCATCTGATGGAATTAAAACGCGATATCGTAATAAAATTTGTGAAATAAAAAAAAAACAAAAAAAATGATTTTTTATTATTTTAAAGATTTTTTTTAAGCATGTAGTAACAATGGTGAAGGAAAATGTTTATATGCGGTAAAATTAAGGGTCAAATGGTATCGGTGAAAAAAATCACAAGTATATTTGCACCCTAAATATCCCCCCCCCCCACACACACACACACTACATTGAAGAAGAGAGTGAAATCGGGGACACGATTGAAAAGATTGCTTCACAGTGGTTTAGCGACGAATAGGTAAGGGAGTAAGTTGAAGTATTTCTGCTAGCAAACAAAAACGCTATAAATGTAATTACCAAAAATCAATATAATAATATTTTTGTTTATTAAATATGTCGGCTCCGTACCAATGTCCAAGCACAGACATTAACATAACCTTAGCAGTGTATTTTTGAAATGTCAGCGTTACTGGAGAAAAAAAACAAAACAACAACAAAAAATAAAACCAAACACGAAGGTAATATACTATTTACAATACATTTCTAAAAAAATTACAAGCGTGTATAGTCAGAAGAAAAAACAGCTTATCAGGTAATTAATTCTCGTTGAATTTTATAAAGAAATATTCATCAAACAATGATTAAACAAAATCAAAAGTACAATGTCTTACAATTTTAAAGTTATATGTGTACCATGTCCTGCGACAACAACTTCTTACTAATTCCGATCACTGAATGATTTATTGCGACTTCATTCTGTTTTTTTTTTTTTTTCTATTTCAACTACTTACTAATTCCGAGCAGTGTTCATGTCTTTTGACTACAACTGTCTACTACAATGTAACTTCCTATCACTGTACCATGTCTTGTTACTACAACTACTTGTACTAATATCGATCACGGTACGATGTCTTGCGACTACAACTTCTTAATTTCTTTTGTACCTTTTTTTGTGAAAACCAAATCTTGAAGGTCACTGCCTGCCCCACTTCAACCGTTGGGCACGTGTTACAGTATCGCGTTTTCCGGTTACAGTATAAAAATCCTGTAAAATATTTTTGTATTGTTTACAAGACATTCTGAGAGTAAACATTGATTAAGCTGAGCTTTGAACTTATTTCATATGTCTATATCAATGGTGAAAACTATGCATTAGGAAACACATCATCGAAAGGTTCTCGTTTTATCGATTATTACCATTAGCATAAATTGTTAAGAAACATGACAGTTCTGCAAACGCCCTTTGAATATGAAAGTTTATAATCGTTTCATACCTAAATGACTATGTATATTAATCAGTTTCAATTGCAAAAATAATGGATATAAATTATTGTTAACAAAAGCATCACTTGCAGTCAGTCAATGAGGT